>NC_088689.1:11135000-11347500 GCF_028017835.1 Emys orbicularis
ATCTCCGTAGTCACATGAGGCTAGGGAAACACCACATGAATATTTTACCACCAAGTCACTGGCTTTTGGTCATGATTAAAAGCCCTACAGTGCTGTATCTCTTCCATCACCAATAGGCATCTTTGATGCTGTTCCAAGGACTCTCCATATGTGTTCATGTGAATATAAACTTATGTGACATATGTGCATATGCAACATATATGCACATGCTTAGACTAAATGTAGCAGGAAACAAACATGCACGTAGCGGGAGAACCACTTTATCATCCTGAAGTGCTGTATTTTATTTGTCACACATAAATAATTAAGGCCTCTACAGGGGGAAAAAAACTATATACTGTGATACAGTGAACTTGTGCACTCAGTCATTCCCTTCATCCAAACAACTGCCTTTGGCGTGAATAACAGCTTGGCTGATATGAAGCACTGTATTGATCTGTTGCTCAAGAAAGTCCACTGATATTTCCTTGGACTTTTCCTGGAGGTATGGCCATAAGAGCTCAGCAATGTTGGGATCTGTTGCTTCTATCTCCATCTCTTCCCCGATGAGTTCAATAGGGGACAGATCCAGAGAGAGTGGTCAACTCTCAATCTGTGCTGTTCCCTCTCTCTCTCTCTCCTACACCATTACCTTTTTCTGTTTGAAAAACTGCTTAGGAATCAAAGTCAATGTCATATTGCAGGACCAAAATAGTATCCACAGGTGGAAGGGCATCTCTGGAAAACTTTGTGATAGTCCATCTAGCCCAGAGCACCTATAATATTGTATAAACCTCTGACTGCACAGTCATTGTGCTGATATTGCTTCTACTACAATGTAAACCGCAAATGTGAACTCCCATGTCATCAACAGGAGGTTCCCCTTCACCACCCATCCTTCTCTCCCCATTTTCAGCTCTATGGAGACTTAGTTTAATTCTGAGATCCTACGTGGGGTAGCATGAGTTCTAACCAGACTTTTGTAACCTTCGCTTTCTCATTCCAAGAGATTCAGGTACTTACAAACCTCCATGATTAGCTGGATACGCACTCTACATACAGGGATGTTAGGAAGGGGAATAGTATCGGGGGTAGCCGTGTTAGTCTGTATCTACAAAAACAACAAGGAGTCTGGTGGCACCTTAAAGACTAACAGATTTATTTGGGCATAAGCTTTCGTGGCTAAAAACCTCACTTCTTCAGATGCATAGAGTGAAAGTTACAGATGCAGGCATTATATACTGACACATGGAGAGCAGGGAGTTACAAAGACTTCAAAGAGAAACAGAAGAACTAAAATTCATTTGCAAATTTAACACCATTAATCTGGGCTTGAATAGGGACTGGGAGTGGCTGGCTCATTACAGAAGCAGCTTTTCCTCTCCTGGAATTGACACCTCCTCATCTATTATTGGGAGTGGACTACATCCACCCTGATTGAATTGGCCCTGTCAACACTGGTTCTCCACTTGCGAAGTAACTCCCGGCTCTCAATGTGTCAGTATATAATGCCTGCATCTGTAACTTTCACTCTATGCATCTGAAGAAGTGAGGTTTTTACCCACGAAAGCTTATGCCCAAATAAATCTGTTAGTCTTTAAGGTGCCACCAGACTCCTTGTTCTTTAGGAAGGGGAATGTTTATATATTTAAAATAAAAAGTGTCTTCATAATAATTTCAAAAAGCCTAGCTAAAAACTGTATGGGGGAGAGGGGAAAAGAGGGTTTTCACTGCTCTTTTGTAAGCAAGAGGTTCATGTGACAAGCCCTGCTTCTGCATGTCAACGGTGTGCTGAGTGCTATTGTAACTACCTTTGCTTTGGCCCAAGTACAAGCCCTTGCTATTTTGTTGGCTTCCGCCATTCAGCCCCTTCACCTGTTCAATCACCCTATTGTCTAGTAAAAGTTACTATGACCGCTGAATGGATTAATTAAACTTTGTGACTGTCTCCACAGCGAACAACGTAATAGCAGTACAAATGCACTCAGGCTGTGTTTGTTTATTTTTATGGATTCTTTGTACTGGGATAGCCTGTAGAAGCCCCATTGAGGGATTGAACTCTGCTGTGCTAGATACTGTCCACACACACACACATCAGTATGACACGCCATTGCCTTACATCTTTAAGTGATTGTAAAATGTCACCATTCTGATCTGGTAGCATTTGATACCCACTTTGCACAAGTATACCTGGTTATGTGAGGTGTAGGCAGTGGAGAATCAGCCATATATTACTGAGATAATTATAGTCTTACCTAACAGCCAGGTAGAGGGTGTATGCAACAATTTCAGAGTGCTCCAAGAGAGAACAAAGGCTCATTTTGAAGGTGGGTGTCTCCCACTCAAATGCACCTTCAATACACACCTGGGGTACCGCATGTGATGCAAATGCCGAGAAGAGCGTGCCCATGAAAACTTTGTACCTCTTTCTGCACCTGTGCATCTCTTCAAAGTTGAACTTGTTTATTTTACTTAGCAATATTTATATTTGCAATATTTACTCTGGTGAATGCCATAAAATGGGAAGGTTAAAACAAGAAATGGTGCCATAAGCAAGTGAAGACCATTCACTGCAGTGGGAAAGCAGAACTCTCTACGGGCGAAGGGTAAAATTTTAAAAAGGGATTTAAGTCCCATTTTCTAAAACCAGTTAGGTGCTTTTTTTTAGAAATATTCTAGAAAAACCTACCTTCAGGAAGTCAGATGATTGGACCCGGTCATCCACATTTTCAGGAGTGCCTTCTGATTTTGGGTTCAGAGTACCCAACTTGACATTCCACAGACCTGATTTCTAAAGATGAACACTTGTCTTGTACCCATTACCTTACGTTGCACTGCACCTTCTCAGCACCTCAGAAAATCAGGGCCTACGTATCTCATGTTGGGCAGCCAAAATTAATGGACACTTCTGAAAATTTGGATTATGATATATCTGACCTGTATCCGGGATGGACTGTGTCTACTGCTAGTGCCGAGGGAGACTCTGACCTTCTAGTTCTGACTCTGCCACTGACATATTGTGTGACCATGGGCAAGTCACAAAGCCCACTGTTTGCCTCAGTTTATCCATCTGTTGTTATAGTACTTACCTACCTCACAGGGATATTCTGAAGCTTAACATGTTTGTAAAGTGTTTTGGGATCCTTGGATGAAATGTGCTGTATAAGTGCAAAGTATATATATTCTACATTATTACACATAGGATGGTCTTGCTTGGTATAAATAGCAAACAAGAATTGGCAAAAGCCTAATGGATTCCATTCTACTGATTTTTTTTTAACAGCTTTTTTTGTATTGAAAAAATCTGGAGACTCAAAGATAGACATGCTTTCTTAGCTTGTATGTTGTTTCCTCTGTCTTGAAGTGCTTTGATAAATGGATTGAAACTTGTCTGCTCTGCCTGTAGTTTCTTAGACCCTCTCTGGAAACTCAAGAGTTAATTGTCACAGATATCTCTACACCAGGCAGAGGAACCAAGAAGGTTGTTTTTCCTCTGTTCTAGCAAAGGAAGCCCACTAGTGTTTCACGCACACATGGCATCAGAACTCTACTCCTGCCCTGAAAATAGCAGGTCCCACACTTAGGGTAAAATTATTTCCCTGTGCAGAGAACCTCAGCACAAACCCCTTGCACCACTTAAATCCCAGTGAAGATGTCAAAATAGGGCCTAAGTGGCACTAGAAGTAGGCATTATGTTGGTCCTCTGGACGGGATGAATGTTCCCCTTAAAGAGGAGACCTAAAATAGAGCATGTGACAAATTAGCACAGGAATGGTTCAGTTGTTTGTTCCTCTTTTGATACAGCCAAACCTTGACATACTTTCTCCCATTAAGGTCAATGGGAGTTTTGACTGGGCAAAACAGAGCAAGGACTTTCATGATCTGATCTGATAAATTCTAAATTTTGGACTATCGCTTAAATTATCCTTCCTCTTGCCACTGCTATATCGGAAACCAGATCTGCTGAAAGTTATTTTCATAGATTCCAAGACTGGAAGGGACCATTGTGGTCATGTAGTCTGACCTCCTGTATAACACATGCCAGAGAACACCCCCAAAATACACTGTAAATGATGGAGTCAACCATTTAGACCTTTACACTGGCCATTGAGAGTGTGAGCGTGTGTGCTTTTCTGAAACCTTCTGTACTGTATTTTAGCTGTCCTTGCTACGTCTCCTAAGAATATGAAATTCAGCTATTGGTTAAGGTTACTGTGAGGTAAAAAGTAGCTAAGTGCACAAATTCATTTGTATTAACAGTATTGTTTACCTTGTACTGTATGTCTTGTACTTGCCTTCAACAGATAGCTCTGTTTATCTCCAGCTTGATAAATATGAGGTGCCATGCTTCTGCCACCAAACGTCAACTCCGGGCACCCTAAAGCTGTGCTAGGTATATAGGAAAACACAATGAAATATTGAAAGAATTCCTGTTTACTTCAGTGCTGGAGGTGAATTATGAAAGAGTAGAGTGAGGGTCACATTTTCGCTACAAGGCCATGAAGATGACTCCATTACCCTCAGTATTCTCAGGCCATATTTGATTTACGCAGCCTTTTATTTCACTTTTTAATAATATTTTGCATATTAAAATTTGTATAGGCAGCCAGAAGAGAGCAGTATATACACAATACATGCCACAATAGAGAGGATTAGGAATCATTGGTTCAGTTATTTGGGATTGGGAACAGAGGGTAAGGCATCCTTTCCCCTTTTTTACACTTTGTTTTAAAGGTCTCTCTTGTTATTCCGCTGCATTTGTCCGCCACAAAAGAAGAGTGCATGAGCAATACAGCTGGGTGTGATCTGTTCTGATATAAAATTCAGAAGCATTTGCTGAGGCAGGTTGGGGATTTTTTGAATGGGACTTCTAGGCAGGGCCGGTTCCAGGGTTTTGGCCGCCCCAAGCAGCCAAACAAAAAAAAAAACAAAAAAAGCCGCGATCGCGATCTGCGGCAGCAATTCGGCAGAAGGTCCTTCGCTCCGAGCAGGAGTGAGGGACCGTCCGCCGAATTGCCGCCGAACAGCTGGACATGCCGCCCCTCTCCGGAGTGGCCGCCCCAAGCACTTGCTTGGTAAGCTGGTGCCTGGAGCCGGCCCTGCTTCTAGGTTCACATTAGCCAACCCAACCTTTTGTTTCCCTGGTCTAAATTTTAAAAAAAGTCCACTCTTCCCCCAGACAGGTTCGGATTCTCTTTTAAAGTTTTATCACATCGCTCCTCCAGACTGTGTGTGTGTGTGTATGTGTATGTACACATCTAAAATATGGACAGATTTTCAAAAGCCACTGGTGATCTTAGATTCCTCAATTCTTGAGCTGCCTGACTACAAACACCTTAAATATTTTCCGAAAGTGCCTTTTGAAAATCATGCACTTTTAAGGTGTGTCAATTAATTTACCCGGAATTTAAGGTACCCAAATTTGTTTGTCATGTGTGAAAACCTGGAAATACACACTCGCGCACAGGCCAAATTTCCATGCTTTTGGGTAATTCCATTGATGGTGAACTAGAGATATGATTTTGGTCTATAGTGTATGTGTATTCTATACAGTATATGTGGGTAATACACACACACACATACACCCAGGATGGCCAAGCACTTTGATTTACACTTCAGAGTAAGTAATTTGAACTAATACTGCATATGTCACATTCTGTATGTAAGCTGTATAATGCCTATAACTTTAATGTTTATTTTGTTAACATTACCACCTACAAAATTATTTGACACAAATGTCAAGGTTGCTGTAAAATGGTATAACTGTAATTATTTCAGTGTAAAATGGAAGTTAGAGGAAGCCTATGGTTTGGCTTTGAAGTGCTCTACTTCTAAAAGGATATACTTAAAAAAAAAAAAAAAAGTTTTCTTTTTAAGATTATTTTCCTTGCACCAGCTAAACTTTCCTCAGTTTATTTGTTAGCTATTATAGCTGTTCTGTAGTTAGATTTTAATCAGCCCTAGTACACAGTAATGTGAAACACTGAAAGAGCTACTAATTAATCGCCTTTCTGTATGTAACAGAGAGATAAATATCCATCCCGGAGGAATTGTAATTTCATGGTTCCTAATGATGGTTAGATTACATTATCTGGATCACTTAGGCTGTGGGTGTCATAAGAAATGCTCAAAGTCATTTATATGCTGTTTAAAATTTTTTACTTTGTAAACCTCAGAAAATAATTCAGTGTTAGCATGTCAGTTTCATATTTTAGTTAAATACCCCTTTGTTCCGCAGACTGGATGGATTCAGATGACAGTGACAAGTTCAGTTCTTTTCCATTTCCTCCACTATCAAAACAACATTTTGCAAATCGTCATCAGGCTTTTGCAGATTGAATGTCAAAAGAATCTGTTTAGTTTCAGGGCATTGCTGCACTTCGGTGAGCTAATTTATTTTTGGATGTCCATTTCCATTGCATATTGTCCGCTAATTCATTTACATACTGTGTGTACAGGTAATGCATTTGCATTGTCTATCTTGAACTAAACATTAATTGGACTTGTGGAGTATATTGCTTGGCGAATCAAATAAAATATTGCATTCCAAAAGCTTTCTATAAGGTGTTGTTATTACTACGTGTCTCGTTTACCCTCTCTAATCATTTGGAGCCAATAGAAATCTCCAGAATTGCACATACTCTTCATCAGTGACTGTGACACTTTTAAATTCAAAAGTTCCATGGACATTTAAAAAAAGACCCTACTTCATCATTTGTGTATGTTGGAATAGCTAATAGTTGCATATTCTGAACTTATGCTTATGCATACTTAAAAGGCTGAGGTCGCTTTGAACCACTGTGTCAGAGGGGGAAATTAATTGTTTCTGAATGAGAATGATACTCCCTTTCCACGTGAATTATGTGTACAGCAAGGTTATCAATAATGTTCATTTCCAACCTTTTATCATTGATGGCTTCTCAGTAGGCAAAGTGGGGCTTGTTTAAAGTTGTCAAGGTTCCAGGACTCCAACCCTTTTCTGCTTCAGCTGTAAACCAGAGGAAGGAGGGACCCCAGAGAACAAGGGTGAGATAAGGAAATGTAATATATATTTTCAAGAGTGCGTTTGTCATCAATTAGCTAAAATTGCTTCTGAAGTTTTGCTGCAACTGTTTTACATGTCTAATTCAGTGACTAAGATAGTGCACTATCTTAATAGGGAACTCCAAAACTTCAGAAGGTTTTCCTCTTGTTTGAATGCACAGCACAATGAATTTGTACCCACTGAGCATTCACCACTTACATTTCAAAACCTACAGCACACTAAACGTGAAACTTTTGTTCAAATTTCAAGGATTTTGATAGCCCAAGTGAATAGACACTACCTATTGATTTTTCCCTTACAATGACTCTTGGATAACCTATTTTCTCATTTATTTTTAACGACAGCTCATGAGATTTTACAGCAATTCTGCCCAACCTCCTAATATCAAAATCCCTCCTTGACCCTGAAAATTGTAATTCTGCTATAGATCACAGCTGCTGAATATTACCTTTTACTAAGCTGGTTAAATAAAATATGTCCAAATCGCTAGATCCCACAGGCCACGGCTGCAATTCTAATTATACTGGGTCTGTATTTTCTGCTATATCGTACAGCAAAGCACAGCTCTCTCTGAGTCCGCACCAAAGGGTGGGAATCCAGAATATTGGTTCTAGTTTTGAATAATAATAAAAAAAAGTTATACTGTTCTTCAGTGATTTTTCCTTTAAAAACTTTTACAAGGGACCCAAACTCTTTTGATGTGTTCCATACAATAAAATGCCAGGTATACCTGGAGGATGGAGGCATGTGGCTAGAATTTTCTTGTGACCAGAGAAATAGGTCCATTTGATGTGTACCAGTTTCGAAAATCAAAAAAGGCTCGCGTATCTCTTACTTGGGTTGTTCATACTGCACAATGGTTTGGGAAAACCAAGGTAAAGAAACTAAATTTGGCCACAGACACATCCTTCTCCCCCACCCCAACCCCGCTGCTTTTACGAAGAGCAATCACATGCTCCCCACTGGAATTTATGCTATTATAGAATTTAGATAGGGAAGAAATGTATTAGATTATGTGTTCCCTGGAGAACCTTATCCATTAGTGAATCATTTATAGTCTAGCCTTCTGGGCACAGTGCAAAGACCATCTTGGTTTCTTCCCCATCACCACCATCTCTGGTGTTTGGAGAGCAGGTTGGCTGAGGGTGTAGTTTGGGGAGGTAAGATATGGAAATTTGGTGAAGGAGGTGGGACTCTTTGGTTTCAGATGTTATGGTAGCTTGGATATTCAAGTATGTATTTATGTATATGGATGGTTATCTCATGCATATGGATGATTATCTCATGCACCTACAGCTAGATTACAATAAACAAAGAGCCTTCTTCATCAGAAGTGATGTTTCTGCTGGTAATACCTTGTGGAGCCTTATGGTAAATGACATTCATGATCTGCAGCGATCCTTCAATGCGCCCATGGAAGGTAGTCTCTATTTTGGCGTTCTGCCTTCACTCCTGTGTATAGACGGAGAGATGGTTTTAATTTCTCGTGCTGCTAGTATGGCACCAAAAGGAGTGTGGCATTTTGCTCCTTCCCTAGAAGGGAAGCATGAGAGTGGAACTGGCAAAACCTGCTCCTTTAGGGCCTGGGCCTGAAAGGTTCTGAGCACCTGGGACTCCCGTTGACTTCAGTGGCAGCTAAAGGCACTCAGCACCTCCCAAGATTACAGCCACAATATGGATAACCTTCCACTACTTCTCATACCAAGAATTCCCTTCTTCTGAAAACTTCACTCCCTCCCTATCTCCTTATGATAATCATCTTAGATATTTCTAATCCACCATTCACTGAAATACCTAGGCATGATTACAGACTCTCCGTGGGTTTGTCCGTAATGGATCCTCCCCATTCTTATATGCAACCACTTTAACTTCAGGAGGGTGGGTGGGTGGGTGGGTTAATTTCTTTCAATGATTCTTCAGCTTCTTGTATTTTAGGAAACCTTCTTCATTGTGATGTGAAAACTGCCAAGCTCTCGCTCATTCTGATCTCTGAAAGTAAGGAGCTCCTCAGTCAAAGACCATCCACTGAGAACACCCTGCAGCATTCCTGGGGAGTTGCAGTTGTCTCTGTGGGTCACAAAAGGAGAGCTGTTCTCTGAACTACCTACGCCTTCCCCACTGAGGGCGTTAAAGATTAAAACCGGGATCTAAAGAAATCTGTCTACAAGGAGGCCTTTGCCAGTGCATGACGTGGACAATGCCAGTCCCACAGAGTCTAGGTTTAGAACAAGTTTCATGGTATTGCACTCAAATTTTAGCACTTCTTGTTTTTACTCCTCCTTTTTTTCAGTTAATACATTCCTACTTTATCCATAGGCATCCTGGGTGCCCATTCCTTTGCGAAGCCCTTCTGTGCATTACGACACTCAGGAAAAAGTAGAGGGATTGTTTCCATGCTTCATTTTTGCAGCTCACCCCTTCCACCACCCACCCAAATATAAATAAAACAATGGCTGGTGAGTGACATGACATGGAGCTAAAATCTGTGGGGTGAATTTTCAGCACAACGCACAGGAAATTATATGCACGATTACTGTTGTTAACAGAGCTCGGGCATGTAACTCCCTGCATAGCAGGCTGAAAATCCTCTTCATGCATGTTTAATGGAGTTTGGGTTACTACATTCCTAGGGTTGTGTCCCTTTTCTAATGTCTACTGTCCTGTATTTATCAAAAGAACTGCTGAATGTATTTTGCTATTAAAATAATATTCCCTTGATCTGGATTCTTTCTCTAATGCCACGCAACCCCTCTCCTAACTCAGCAGTTCCTTAACCTTTGCATTTCTCCACAGATTTTGTTTTGTTTTGTTCTTTTAAATATATTTCATGTACTCTGTGAATTGGCGTTCATGTAATTGTTATATCGAGAGCACAGATACTGTGGTAATGGATGCTTTAGAAGTGTGTGTTATAACAATACAGAAAATAATTTTTCCCTAAATCTTAATACATAAATGTTGGCAACACAGAATAAATAAACAAACAAAATCCAGAGGAAAATGAATAGTGTATGCCATTTCACTAATCTTGTGTATATTTTAAACCTCTCTCTCCTCCGGAGGTGGTTAGTGTGTTTTTAAACTCCAGTCCTATATGAACTAGATGGGGCTGGCTGTGAATCTGGGATTGTCTTATGCTTCCACGCTACGTACTCAGCTTTATGTACAGTAATTGTTTTCCTTTCCCCTGACTAAAGAGCCTTATTGCACGCAACAAGGATCAGTTCAAATGGACTTTAATTACCTTCAATAAAAATGAAATTACTCATCTGAACTAACAGTTTTGCAATTAAAAGGAGCTCAAATTTCAGCCGTGCAGGTGTTATTGATTTATTTTTTCTATCCAAGGTAACACTTGAATCTCCAGCTCTCAGCAAGGTCTGTATGACTAAAGTAAGGTGCTGTAAACTGAGACTCGAAAAACCAAAGTAAAAACACCACACATCAAATGTAAAAAAAAAAACCAAAAAAAACATCAAATACATATACAAGTTTCTAAAAGGTTTCAATCGTTTTAAAATTGCACATGATTACTCTCCAGCTTCCCCAAATGCTTTCATCTGAAGGGGGGGGGGGAAAGTGTAGCTTTTTCAAATTTTAAAAGCATTGTTAGGGCATGCCTACTAGATTTGTCTAACTCTGTATGTTTTGATACATGCGGTACGGTTGATTGTCTTCTGCTTAGCATAGATCTTGAAACTGTAAATACATTTTTTGAAGTAAAATAGCCACTTGATAACTGCTTAATGAAGTATCACACTAGCTGTTTTGAATGCAAAAAAAAAATGTTTAGAAGTACCCTGTGGTGTCGCTTTTAGCAAAAATGGGCTTTTATTTTTAAACTTTTGCTATATTTGGAAAGAGGTAGTCCCAGGGAAAGTGATACCAGTACTAATGGGGAACATATTATCTTTCATGTGGGGTTTTTTTTTTTTTTTTAAGTTTAAGGTTTCTTTATTAGTATCTCAGTAGCAAGACTCTCCACACAATCTTAGACAGAAAATCAAAATATGCCTTAGAGCAATAATATTTTAATAAGTATCAAATGTCTTCTATGAGATAAAAAGTATTTTAATAGCATATCTGTGGGGGGGGGGAGTCAGAATTTAGTTTAAACATCTTTACATAATTCCTCTGCTATATTTTGGGAATGTATTTTTTTAATCCAGGTGGGGAAAAAATTACAGATTTTTTGGTAATGAAAATGCCACATGCTACTAACAATTTTGTGGAAAATTATCTTCACTGTTTGTTTGAACTCCCTGTCCTCTTGATTTAAAACACTCTAGCGCCACCCAATGGTTTGGAGGTTTCAGTGTTTAAAAGTTTGGATGTGGCACTGAACCTTCTTGCTTGAGAAATCAGCCTCGAACTCTGTGAAGCAGAGGCTTTTTCATGAGATTTTCAATATCTTCTTCTGTATTCCACATTAGCACAATATGTGTCTTTGTTAGGGTGACCAGACAGCAAATGTGAAAAATCGGGACGGGGGTGGGAGGTAATAGGAGCCTATATAAGAAAAAGACCCAAAAATCGGGACTGTCCCTATAAATCGGGACATCTGGTCACCCTAGTCTTTGTCCTTTTCTAGTGACTGGTGGTCTTAAGAGGGTAGGAGGCTATTAAAGCTATTGGCTAATGCAATTACTGCTCCAACCAAAGTGGTAGAAGTTTCTGCTTTTAGTGATGAAGGGCATGAGTTCAAGCCCCACTCATGACCAAGGAAAGCGTAATTAAGGTTGTGTCTATGCTATGAGCTAGGGGTATGATTCTCAGCTCAGGTAGACATAGTCGTGCTAGCTCTCATCTGAGCTAGCACGCTAAAAATAGTGGTGTAGCATGTGCAGCAACAGCACAGGCTAGCTGCCCCCAATACAAACATGCCTGAACTCTGTGGGCCCATACTCAGGTTAGCCAGCATATGCTGCTGCTCTTGCTGCCTGTACTACTGTGGTTACACTACTATTTTTAGCATGCTAGTGCAATGCAAGTTAGTGCAAGTGTGTCTATGCAAGTTGGGAATCACACCCCTTGCCTTTAGTGTAGACACACCTGTAGACTAAAGTGCGTTTGTGCTAACTCTCTCACCCAATCCCCGTTTTGATTGCTCTTTTTTTTTTAGAGGAGAATGTGGTTATCCATATGTAATCTGGAGTCTAGCCTTGAAATACAAATAATATCATTTAGCTCTGGTGCATGTGTCCGGTCATCTGTTGAAGAATGCAGTGCTCACTTCCCTGCTGTGGCCTGCAAACTAAAGTCCTGATGGTCTGATTCTCCTCTCCCACTAGTGTAAGTCTGGAGTAACTCCGCTGAAGTCAATGTAAGTGTCAGTGAGAGGAGTGTCAAACTGAGTCTATGCACTAAAGTCCAAATTCAGAACAGCTGTAAGCATGTCCACCTCCCATGAAGTCTCTGGGACAAATTCACCAGGGATTTAAATGCTGTTGTGTGTCACACATAGGATGTGAGTGGGAAACCATTGCTAGCTGTAAAATACTAGCTAGGTTACACTAACTAGGTGTAACATGCACCTTGGCATTCAGTGAATGTGGAATACAAGTGTGACATGCTGAAGGGGTGTAGCAGGCAAGTCAGATTGTAAGGAAGATGTGTGGTGGAGCAGCCTTACACTTTATTGTTCCTTTTCCTCTCCAGCCCCACCTTGCCTTCTCTGTATAAATTACACTGACATCCAAACTGGTGCAAGTTGCACTATTTTACTTCTGCGCCCAGGAGAACACCCTTACTTCTATCTCTCTCTGCTTTGTTATCCTCTTGTGAAATCCACGCACACACTGGCCACCAGTTTCTAAATCTGAGCTCTTCACAGTATTATGGACTGTACACAAAAATTACATGTCACTATTTAGAGATCCTCGTGGTTCAGCAATCCTGCTGCCCCCCCTGCCTTTGAATGTTTCGAATCTAAAGTGTGCATGCCATGTGAAATATTAAAGTAGGAGTGATACCACCATTGACCTAAAGGTAAATGTTGATGTAAGAAAAAAATCAAGTTTGATTTGTTTATTTTATAGAGAGATTGGTTTGAACCTTAAATCTCCAGATCCAAATCTGGTGCTAATTTGACTTGTGAACTCATGTTTGCTAATAACAAAAAAAACCTACATATTAGTATTGCAAGAAAAATACTTTGAAAGCCTTTTAAGCATCTTTCTCTCTCATTAATTTATTTAATCCTCTGATCTTTCCTTCTTTTAAGTTATTTTTTTTTAACAGAGACAAGTGAACTGAAAAGCTTTGTCACTTAAAAAAGGTTTAAAAACTGTATAAGTTCCCAAATAATTAAGAGGCTATGTAGACTTAAACATTACAAATAAATACAAAGCAAACATGTTTCAAGTGAGGAGGAGGAGGCAGTATGGTTAGAATGACTGGGAGTCAGGATTCCTGGGGTTTCGTTCTGCCACACACAAACTGGGGATAGTAATGAAGGTTACCTACCTCATAAGGTTTTTATGACACACATTTTATGATGTTTTAAAAATGCTTCAAGACACTGAAATGAAAAACATTCTAGCAGTAGAAAGCTGGACCAAATACAGATCTGGTGGAAGTTCCAAATTTTGCCCATTGTTTTCAAAGTCTGGAGTTTCATCAAGATTTTCAAAAGTGTCTGGTGGGAATCTCATCTTCTGTGTATCTGAGTCTGATTCCTCTGTTACTTTATTCACTGACAGGTGCCAATCAGCCCAGAATTGTATCTCTTTCTTGTGTTGTGGTTTTTGTTATCGTTCTTAAAATATTTGAAAAATGAGCAGAAAAAAAGTGTGATTTTTACCATGTCTCTTACAGATCTTAGTGTAGATAACCAAGAAAAATTATTGCCGTTCTTTCTGCAATATTTTTCATAATACCCATTTAATGTATAACTCTACAAAAACCCAGTGTCTATTGGAAAATATAGATAGTATACATGAAATCAGAGAAAAAAACAATAATTTGTACCACTTCTTCACAAATCATTACAGCCTTGGCATTGATACTACAGTGATGAAAGCAACACAAGTATGTAAGAGACTGGAATACACTGATGTTATTTAACAACAAAAACAAAGAATAAGTCTATTCATTTCTGATGTGTCCAACACCATGAAGAGTTAAGAACATATGTCTGGCCATACTGGGTCAGACCAAAGGTTCATTCAGCCCAGCTTCCTGTCTTCCGACAGTGGCCAATGCCAGGTGCCCCAGAGGGAGTGAACAGAACAGATAATCATCAAGTGATCCATCCCCTGTCGCCCAGCTTCTGGCAAATGGAGGCTAGGGACACCATCCCTGTCCATCCTGGCTAATAGCCATTGATGGACCTATCCTCCATGAACTTATCTAGTTCTTTTTTTAAGTTGTGGGACCTCAACATCTCTGAAAAAATCACTTGTTTTGGAGCTTGAGTAGGGATGTAGATCTGGGTATGACAATATTGACCTTAACTTTGTCAGTGGAGTATTATGAAGGTTCCAGGTGTGAAATGCTGAAGCCTGTTTGGTACAAACTACAACATAAGAAGTGATAAGGTAGGTCTCCCTCTCATTGGGTCTCAGCCCTGACCTGGATCCTTTGCAAAGATTCCTGTTACGAAATCATAAAAGGGGCCCTCCTAAGAGCACATTGCGTAAAAGGTGCAAGGTGTATAGGAGAAAAGTCTGCTAGATAGCTTAGAACAGCGATTCTCAAACTTTTGTACTGGTGACCCCTTTCACATAGAAGCCTCTGAGTGTGACCCCGCCCCTTATAAATTAAAAACTCTTTTTAATATACTTAACACCATTATAAATGCTGGAGGCGAAGCAGGGTTTGGGGTGGAGGCTGACAGCTTGCGATCCCCCATGTAATAACCTCATGACCCCCTGAGGGGTCCTGACCCCCAGTTTGAGAACCCCTGACTTAGAGGCCTGATTTTCACTCAGAAATCCCAGTGAAATCAATGGGAGCTGCAGGTGTAACACTGCCAGATGGCGGTCATTGGGATCAAATCGGGGACTTCTGGAGCTTAGTACATGAGCCTCTACTGCATAAGCTAAAAGCCAACTGGCTGTTAGCTAAGGGTACGTCTTCACTTACATCCGGGTCCGGATGTAAGCAATCGGCTTTCTGAGTTCGATTTATCGCGTCTGGTTAAGACGCGATAAATCGATCCCGGATCGATCCCGGAAGTGCCCCGGATCGATCGCTGGTACTCCAGCTCGGCGAGCGGAGTACGCAGCATCGACGGGGGAGCCTTCCTGCCGCGTCTGGACCGCGGTAACCTCGGACTAAGGTACTTCGAATTCAGCTACGTTATTAACGTAGCTGAATTTGCGTACCTTAGTCCGAAGTGGGGGGGTTAGTGTAGACCAGGCCTAAGGTTGTAGAGCAGACTCTTTTTATCTCTCTCTTTAAGTGGTCTCAGTGCCACTAGATGGGACAGAACACCACACCCAGAAGGTGTGTGGCTTACACGGGTACTCAGCATCTTTGAAAATCAGGCCCTGATATCCTAACCATTCCTTTATTTTCCTGTTCACCAAAGCCCAGTTCTATGATAGCTCATGGTATAGTGAGTACTGAGGATGTAGAAGCTAAGTAAGGGAGGTGGGACAGCAGAAAAGAGGCATTTCTTGTTTCAGCAAACACCCTGCACCCTTTTCACAAACACGGCATATTTCACAACCCACCGAGAGGAGAGTGATCTCTATTTTCCTTTCAGTGCACACGCATAGAACTATAGAATTCACCAGGACTGACGTCTGTCAGCTCTCCCTGCAGTCACAGGGAATCATCGGTGAGAGGTTTGCTCATTTTGACCCTAATAAACAATCCAGACTCAGTGCTCCGGAAGAAAGGGGACCTTTCCTCAGCCATGGCTAAGATGTCACGATCTGGGGGGAAATGTCCTCTCCACCCTTGTCTCTAATATCCTGAGCCCGACATGGCTACACTGCATACATTGTCCACCCTCAGTTTAGTGATTAGTGTAAGTCACTGCACAATCACCATAGTGAAGTATCTAACCCCATTTATATCCTGAGATACCACTATGGTCAAATTCACCCTATTGAAGTCAATGGAGTTTCAACAGGGATTAATTTAACCCAAACTAGTTTGGTGAGTTCTGCTCCTGGGGGAAGGAGAGCGGGTGTAGAAACTACCCAAAGCTTTGTTCCTCCCCAAAGTTAAGAAAATAGAAAGTTAACCTTCCTAAGGGTGTGCCTTTGTTTTCCTGTTGCTCCTCTGTTTGAATAGATACTTCCCCTTGTCTTTCTGGTCCTCTTTCTGGTATTTATGCAATAAGATCTGGCAAATTCCATAGGCTTAAGCTCTTGGATCAGTGTAATTGTTCTCCAGAATTTGTGCATACCTCGTACAATGGAGTTGCACCCAAAAGGACTGAATATGGCATTTATCCAGAGGTGATGTGTACTTTGCGCATTGGTGAGTGGGAGTAACGGAGTCTAAACTGATGTAATGCTGAGGTGTTGTGAGGGTGGTGGGCGTGGGAAGGGGTAGGAATGTGTGAGGTCTATTTCAACTAACTCCTTCTGACACCTTCTGATTGGTTGCTTTGCCTGCTACTCTTTCGTCCGTCTCCTAGATGAGTAAGTTGCACCAGTTTAGAATGTGTTTGGCTTCTGTTTGTCTGTCTGTCTGACAAGGTAGGTGAGGTAATATTCTTTATTAGATCAACTATCTGTTGGTGGAAGGTACAAACTTTCGAGCTACACAGAGTTCTTCAGGGCTGGGGAAGGAAACAGAGTGTCTAAGCCAGTGTTTCTCAAACTGGGGCCACCGCTTGTGTAGGGAAAGCCGCTGGCGGGCCGGGCCAGTTTGTTTACCTGCCCCGTCCGCAGGTCCGGCCGATCGTGGCTCCCACTGGCCGCGGTTCGCCGCTGCAGGCCAATGGGAGCTGCTGGAAGCGGCGGCCAGTACGTCCCTTGGCCCGCGCCGCTTCCAGCAGCTCCCATTGGCCCGGAGCAGCGAACCGCGGCCACTGGGAGCCGCGATCAGCCGGACCTGCGGACGGGACAGCTAAACAAACTTGGCCTGGCCCGCCAGGGGCTTTCCCTGCACAAGCAGTGACCCCAGTTTGAGAAACACTGGTCTAAGCTAAATACAAGTTGGGACTTGAGATAGATTGTTAAGCAGATGGGGTAAGGCATGTTGGAGGCAGTCATTTGAAGCGGGCAATAAAGGGTCGCAGGCAGTGTGGTGTGTTACAAATTGTTGAAATGAGCCATAAAACCAGTGTCCCTGTTAAGTCCGTGGTTTCTGATGTCTAACGGAGTTATGAATTTGAGTTCCCAGGTTCACCTTTTGAAGGTCTTGTGCAGGTTTCCTTTGAGGACAAGTTTTGAAAGATGAGATGTGGAGTGTTTGCTTTGTGTCTGTCTGTTTTACCCTGCCACCATCATGGTAATATCTAAGTACGTTCCAGATAATAGCAATAGCTTAATCCCTAGTGGACTGCCTGACATCTCTGTCTCTTTGTGGTTTGGTTATGGTTAGCTGAGTTAAGTTTTTTTGTTTCATTTTGGGGACCAACAGGGGTGTCAACATTAACTTACACCACCTTACACATCACCTTTGAATTTCACCCATTGTATTCTCGTTATGGTCTCAACTCACGTCATCCCTCAATCTTTAGGAGTTTTGGGGGGCATCTTAATTCCAAGGATATTCTAACCTGTGACCTGGGCATCATTTCTGAATTGCCATAGAGAGCATGCTGTCTTATTCAGTGATGTGAAAACAAGGAGCGGCAGCACAAACAACCAATTAATGCAGTCATAAAAGCAGAGGTGGGTGTTTGTTAATTGCTCTGAGCCCACACCCCAATAAAGGCCTTTTTGATAGTATGGTGCCAAAATACACGCACATACAAATTCCATGCATACTATCCTTATGTGTTTAGGATCCATGTATGAAGAAGAAGGGGCATCTCCATTTCTGTAGTCCATCTGCTTTTCAGTAGAACAACACTGTGACAGTGTGGGCCACTGGACTGGGAGTAAGAAAACCTAGCTGCTGTAAAATCTGCATGCTTTCACTTCTCTGTCTCTCTCTTTACCCTCCATTCCCTGTATGCCTTGTCTATTTAGATTGTAAGCTGCTTGGAACAGAGACTGCCTCTGACTATGTATTAGCATGGATCTTAGCACAATGGGGTCTCAGTTGGGACATTGAGGAGCTACCATAATACAAATAATGAATAATTATAAAAATAACACACCAGTTGGGACCCCAAATTATATTACATTCCACAAATAAATGTGCCAAAATTTCCTTGATATCAAGAACCTTAGACTGCGTGTGTGTGTGTGTGTGTGTGAGAGAGAGAGAGAGAGAGAGTGAAAGAGAGAGATGCAGAATAAACAGGTACAATCGCCTTTAAAGCACATATGATCTGAGTTGTTTAAAACCCGAGCTTTAAAACCCTGCCACAGATGACAAATTTAATACAAAAAAAGAATGAAATCACTGGCAGAGACTTCCCAGTTTGACCATTTAGGAGTCTGAGTGGGTATTGATTTGAGGCGAATATTCTAAAGTTTGCGTTACCCTTTGAAAAGTGCTAATGTAGTTCTTGTCACTTTAAATTAACTTTAGATAAGAGGGACTGACAGAAACATGAAGATGTGTGAACTATATTTGACTGATATTCTGTCAAATATTGCATGGGGTTATGATCCACAACTTTTCCCATCTGCTGCTCAAACCTGAATCCTTGAATGCACAATGGATTAATTACCATATTTTGTTCTGATTTCACTTAGTAGTATAAAAGACTGTGAATGTTAAATGTACCCTTAGAAATGGAAGGCGGGTGAGGGGCTTCTTTAACCGTTTCTATACCCATATATGTGAATATACCCACTCCCCAAAATACTTGAGCTCCCAGAAATCAACAAGAATTGCTTAATACTCAGAATTTCATTCCACTTCCTTTCTGTAGAGGTTTTTTTTCCCCCTCAAAAACAATAATTTCTCCTTATGCAGCATCTGGGGATCTCAAAGCATTCAGTGGGCATTATTAATTTATTATGTCCACCCCTGCGACATATAGTGTTGTTGACCCCATGCTGCAGATAGATACGCTCTGGCATGGAGAAGTAGAGGGTCAAATTTTCCAGAGCTGCCACATTTTTGCGTGACCAATGTGCTGAGCTTTTGTATCTCCCAATTACTTCAGTTGGAGATGTGATTCCTCAGGGTGCAGGCTGTAGGCTTCTAAAGCAGGACACCCCAAAATGGAGGCACCCAGAATTAAAAGCCTCTTTTGAAAATGTGGGCCTAAGCAACTTGTCCAAGGTCTTACAATGAGTCAATGGTGGAATTGGGAGCAGAGCCCAAGAGTCTTGACTCCGAGTCCTTTCCTCTACCTTGCCTTCTAACTGTGGCAATGTAATGTATAGATGAGGCCTTGGAGAAGTGTATACTTGTAGCGGCCAGTTTATTTACTTGGTGTTGTCCGCAAAGCATATAGACATATAGCCAATTGATCAAATCCACAAATTCCAAAGCTCTGTTCTTTCTTAAGAGGATGTTGTATACAGCAATGGCATCAGTGTGTCTTGCTAATTTTGCAACACACTGTAGTTTCTGTTAGAAGGAAAGTGGATTGATCACGGCTTTGTGGATTGGGAGCATTGATACCTGATAGAATCATTTCTCCCTTGATGCTATCCACTAGGCCTCTCACATGGAGCTGTATATGGAGACAGCTCCATATTTTATGTCTTGCCATTTGTTGTTGAATCTCATATTTCCTTGTTGGCAAGGGAGGGGAGTTTTCTGGGAGACAACCAAATTAATCGGAAGAGTTAGTAGATGAAGATGGACCTCATAAGATGGAGGACAAAAATTAGAGAGAGGTGATATAAGATCCTCTTCCAGAAGAAATTACGCAAAGTTTTGTGCCGTTTCATAACAAGTTAATGAAGGGTGAGTGACTCACTTTTATCTGTTAGAGTTCTTCTCTCCAGCTTCTAAGATTTCTTTAAGATTAATATTGCCATTCTCTGGTCCCAGACTACATTTCTATGTTCAGATAACTTTCCTCATAGATGTCCACAAACATTTTTCCTTCCCATTTTTTTTTCTTGTCAGTGGACTCTTGTGTTCTTTTTTGGATTCCATTTTTCTCCTTCCTCCACTCTGCAAGGCCTGATTTTGGTATTTGTCTCCTCTGTTTTTTTTCTTTGATCATCAGGTGGGGAAGGAAACACGATTTACTGCAGTATAAATAACAATAACTGCCTTATTGGTGCGAGAGGGAAGTCACTGCCCGGGAGGTATAAGACATTTACTTTTATATTTGCTCTTTTTTTCATTCTCTTGGGGGAATCTGAGGAAATATTGACTGGCCCCATCAGAAAAAAGGCGACTAAGACATTCCAACAGCAGGAAACCCTGGATAACTATTTAGGGTATGATTTTAAAATGCGCTCAGTATTGGTTTAGCTCTGCTCCCATTGAAGTCAGTCCTGTTGTCCTCAGTGGGAGGAGAGTTAGGACAAGGCTGAATGCTTTTGAAAACCCCAGACTTAAACTCTATAACAAAAAAGGTGTGGAAAAGACTGCAACGTTAGGTACATCTTCCTATCTTCATTGCGCCCAACCTATCATCAGACCCAATTCTTCAATTTTTGTTCATTTGGAATAGCATTTATTCACATGAGTAGTTTCATATCTCCATGGGTAAGTACTACTCAGCATGGACAATGGTTACAGCATTGGGCTCCTGTTTAGGAAATATATTCAGGAAGGAAGAGGTCTGCTGTTTCTTTAAAGCAGGGGTAGTCAATAGGCGTACCGCAGGCCAAATTCAGACTGCCAGATGCTTTTGAATGGACCCCGAAATCTTTTTATTTACTTATTATTCTTATTGTTATTATTTTTGTTTAGAACCGGGACCTTGACTATATCTTGACCACGAAATTTGGAACTCGACAAAAAATAATTGAGTACCCCTGCTTTGGAACATCTCATTAAGTGTCATAAAGATGAGTGAGAGATGGATGGATGCCCTTGCCCCAAAGACAACAAAAATAGAAGGATCTGTTGAAATTTTTCATAGTGAATTACAATCCATTACTGAAAATCAAGAAAAAGTTAAATCTGAGTTGGAGAGTCTGGAATCATTCTTTGGGTCTTTACCCAAATATTACATTGCTTGTATTAAAAGATGCATGTATTAAAGGATAATCATAGAATGTGCAGATATTCAGGGGCTTTAGGGTATGGATTCAGCTAAGGTAGTTTTGCAGTTACCGGAAAACATTTTTATTTAAAATCTGGTCCATTGACTTGCATAGAATGAAAGATTCTGAATTCCACGTCCACCTATAGAGAATCTGGATTTATCTCAGGAAGCAGAAAGAAGAAAAGCACCATCTGATCTCTGCTGTAAACTGCTGTCTTTATGTATCTGATAAAGGACACCTTCTACGGACCATGATGATAATATATTTAAGAAGTTGCCTACATGCGTTTCCTGATGATTGGAAGGCAGCTCAGCTCAGAAGACATTTATATGAATTACTTAAGCAAGAGGAATTCTTTTATTGGTACTATGGCATCCAAATTTTGTCCTGCAAACCTACAGGGCATATTGCGGAGGGTAAAGGTAACTGTGTGTGTGTGTGTAGTGAAGTCAAAAGGTTCTCAGAAACTAAGAATGAGTTCGCTGTGACTACTTGGATACAAAGTAATGCATGCACTTACGAATTTGCAGGATTGAGGTCTAACTTATTATGTTACTATTTGTATTGCAGTGGTGCCCACGAGCCCTAGTTATGGGTCAGGATCCCATTGTGTGATGTGCTCTACAAACAAAGAACAAAGACAAACCCTGCACCAAGAGCTAACCATCTAAATTGAGGTCTAACTCCTCAACCTCCTAAGAGGAGGAGGAATTTCTGACAGATTTTGCAGATGTAGGAATCTCAGAACTTCCCTATTTTCTGTAATTTTAGTTGACTACTTGTACTTGGTTTCAACTATTTTTTGGGATTTCCATATATTTATATTCCTTTTATGACCCATGAATTCCACAAACAGGTAGCACAAGGAAACGACACGCTTTGTTTTGGTTAAGTTAATTTGTGAGATGTTTATTCTCTTCTGTCAGCTGAGGACTATATATGATCATTTGTTCTGCTTGTTTGAAAAAATGCATTTGTCTAACTGTCCTTTTGTTCTAAAACCTATTGTTTGTATCAACTTTTCAAATGTATAAATAAAATATCTTTAGAAGAAAACACGTGTTGCGGAATGTCAGTTTCTGAGCACAAGATATCACAGGAAACAAAAGGTTATCGTGAACTTAGTAAACCTATCTGTGGCCAAGCAATGATCAGCTAGCATCAATGGTAAGCTACAGAGTAGCATGCAGGTCTACTCCCGGAAGAGGATGCTGCTGCAAACACCAATGATTTTGGAGAGGAGGATTCAGAAGCTGTGTCATCTTCCCTTCACAGATTTGATGTACCTGCTGACAAAAGAGAAACTGGAGAAAATGGGGAGCAACAATAAAATCTTATGGCATGATCCAGTTCTCAGTGGCTTCAATGGGCTTTGGATCAGGCCCTAACTGGCCAGGAGGATAGACAATAGGCTGATTCCTTGCCTTCCAAGATATGGAATTTCCTCTTTACATTCCTATCTCCCATCTCAGTACATGCCAAGTACTCACACTGTAGTACTCTCCCATAGTGCTCTAGTGCTCATGCGGAATTACTGCGCACTGATAATTCACACCAAACACTCATTTAAATTTCACAATCACATAAACATTCATTTAAACTATTTTGATTGTAGGCGGCTTTGCACTGGAAACATGAAAATGTGAGTTTTCTGTGTTATTCTTCATATTAAGGTTTGCGGCCAATAGCCAAATTGTTTCGATTTAAATTTCCATAACACTAGCATAACAGAAACCTCAGCACCTCCTCTTCGCTACAGCTTATAGTTAACTTTGTCCCTGTAGTCTTGAGCCCACCTTCCAATATGGAGGGTGACCCCTTAGACCTCTGCAGCCATACCCCACATCTTTACAGAATGACAAGTGACTCCACACGTTTTGACCTTCTGAAGAGGTCTAGAGGATCCCTTCTAGCCTTAAAATTCTTCAATTGTGAAAAGGACATTTTGTCAAAATTTTGTGGGAAAGAGAAATTTCAGGGCCACAAAATGACTGTTATAAGTGACAAAATATAGTCTGTATTTTTCAGTGGTCTATAAGACAACTTTATCTATGGTTTCAGAATAGCAGCCGTGTTAGTCTGTATCTGCAAAAAGAACAGGAGTAACATGTGGTTAGAGACTAACATCATTCAGAAGACCTCTCCAGTGAAGTCAAAGGCCTAAGAGGAGCTTGTGACTAGAACTGGGCAAATAACAGATTTTTTCAGTTCATTAGCAATTTTAAAAAAAGTTTTGGGTTGAACTGAAAAATAATTTTATTTTATTTATTTTTTTAATTTTTAGCATATCAAAAAAAGTCAGAAAAAAACATTCTTGCAGGGTCAAACAAAACATCCTGAGCACTCCTTAACATTTTTTTAAAATAAATAAAATTAAAGGAAATTTCAAAATGAAAAGTTGTTTCAAATAAAAAATGGACACATTTAATTTTAAAAAGGTCAAAATTAATTTTTTTAATTTTCTCTTTTCATTTCAGTGGTGGGGCTTGACTGAAACAATTTGGCAAAATCTACACAAATTTGTTCAGTTATTGTGTAGCCCAATCTGCATTTTTGCCCCCCAAAAAGTTTCAGTCATAAAGGTTCACAAGACACTACTTGTGATGCATTATACTTCACTGAGAGACATTCCATATGCCCTAGAACTGCACAGGCTTAATTTTTAAGATAATACAGAATTGTTGAGCTATATGCAGCAATCACACAAAGGCTTATAGATGGGCCCAAACCGAAACTCATGCCCAGAACGCCCTCAGGCTTTGGAGGAGTTTCAATCCAAAATCAGACAGGATGTGAATTTTGCAAATGGCTTCTACCTATATAATGCGACAAGCCAAAGCCTCAGATCCCAAAATCCCTGCAAGTTTGGAGGGAGGGTATTCTGAATCTGAACCCCTCTCTGGGTGTGAATTTTGTACTAGGTCTATGCTCTATAAAAGTCTTACGCAAGCCCCATATTGGAACATATATGAAATTAGGGGTGAGGCTGAGATCTGTGTCCAAATTTTGCAGCTTTGGCTCACCTCACAGTGGTGATTGTGGTGTGTATACCTGTGTATCCAATCAGGTATTACCTTTCTGTTTTCTGCATGCCACACTGCTACAGGGTCAGCTGTGAGGCAGATGCCCTTCTGAGTTCAGATGTGAATGAAATAGTGCGTGTTTTGTGCTCTTCAGGACCTGGAAAACAAATCAGTAACAAATTCAGTATTATATATGGGGGAAACTGGTCATGAGTGGCAGGTGGGGCTAAGTCCCGCAAAAGAAGGCCCCAGCTGTCAGCTGCACTATACACAGCATAGGTATGGTGTGGCACGTGCAGCAGCAACGCGGGGTGTCTTATGGTGCCTGATACTGGTGTAGCTAAATGGCACCAGCAGGATTCTTGAAGCACATGAGTTAAAACCGCCGCACGGCACGGGGACAGGGATTCTAGCCTTTCAGTGGGTATATCCCAATGAGTCCCTGGCCACAGAAGTTAGGATTCAGGGGTCCCTACAGCTGTGGTCCCATCTCATTGCCTCTGACCCTGCTTTTCTAGGCCTCACAATGTGGGGGGGAGGGGTCTGGATGGGAAGGGAATGGTTCTGAGTGGGGAGAGAGAGGGTGGGTGTGTTCTGAGCTGGGGAAGGCAGCCCAGAGGGGGCTTTTCCAAGCTGGGAGATGGGTTTGAAGCTTGAGGGAACAGGTAGGAGTGGGAGGCATTGTGGGGGTTGGGGGGCGGAAAGGAGAGGAGGTCAGGGGCGTGAAAAGTGTTGAGTAGTTGGGCAGGGGTCACGGGGGTTGATCTGGGGGGATGGGAGGGGTTTCTCCACCTGGTAGGTGTGAGGAAGTGGGATTAGGCAAGAGGGGGGCGGTCTCTGAATAAGGAAGTATGGGCTGGCAGTAGCTGAGGGGATTTGTAGGAGTTCTGAGGATGAAGGAAAGGGGGGTGGCGTGAATTGTCTGAATGAAGGTGTTTGGGTGGTGGAGTTGGGAGGGTAACAACTAGATTGGAGAGGGGGTAGAGCAAGGCAGAGAAGGTCTGTGAGAGAAAACAGGAAAGGGCACGCAGAGGGAAAAATACAGGTTGCTTCTACACAGCCCTTTACTGCAAAATAGCTGAGCTTTTCACTCTCAAAGGGAATCTTCTCTTACCACTGCCTCCATGACCAACCTCATCCCCATCCTGCCCGCACACTGTGTCCTCCCTTCCCTGCCAGTGTCTTGCTTTGAAAGTCCGGTCACCCTGCAGGGAGGGGATAGGAAAGGATTGATGAGAGGAGACTCTTGTGCTTTGCTGCCCCACCATTTATGTTGGGCATTAGCCACTCCTGATTATGTACACATTGTATTTCCTCTCTTAGTTATGCTGTTTGGAGCCTGCAGTTTCAGACAAAGGTTTTGTACTTGTTCCATGTTAATCTTAGTTAATGGTCTGTTCTGTTGGGTACAGGCACGGCTAAAAATCCCAGCACGTTCCAGACATCCAAAACAAAGCATATGGTTGACAAGAAATAATGCCAATAGAGACCCATATGTGTCTGCCGGTCTGCCTAATCTATCTGTCTACCTTTGTACTTGTATAGTTCCCATTACCGTAATATCTGAGCGCCTTTATAAGTTAAACACAGACTATGTTTGGCAAAAGCATGAATATGGAAACCCTGCCCACAGACAGAGTTGCCAAGACAAATATGGGTCATATCCTGCCACCATTCAATGCACGGAATTCCTATTAGGAGTCAATGGGAGTTTTGCATAAAAATCAATGGAAAGATTTGACCCTTTTCAAAACAGAGCCGTCTGTGGTGTACATTGTACTGTCTCTGTTGTGCACAAAAGATAAAACCCACATTTCTCTAGCTATTCCCTTCAGCTAGCATGCCCTTTGGAATGTACCTTTTTCACCCCACTAGCATCTAACTAGCATCCCAAGATGGTTTTCAGTAAAAGTGCTGTAAAAATGTAAAAGCTGGCGGTGCCTGGCTTTTCAGTCACTTATAAATATTATCGCTGATTATTCACACCTGAGCTCACGGCGTGGTATATATTTTACTATCTGAGAGAAATTCAGAAATAAAATAACTGTGTTATTAAATGTGGGGGGTTAACATCATTATATCTAAAGGTAAAAGCACTGTCTGAAATCACCTCAGAGGGATGTTGACTGAAAGCAGCTGCCGGTTCAGCCGGTGGTTTAGGATGTTCTATTGCTTAGCTACTAAATAAATCCCCTTTTGCCCTGCACTGCCTCCAGCAAGCCCTTAGCCTTCCCCATTCTGTCTTCCCCACACTGTTTCTCTATTTTTCCTCATAATCTCAGCCCTGATTCTCTTTTTCCCATTCTCCTGAATGTTGAAGTCATGACCTTTGTGGTTTATAGGCCACAAGAGACTGAGCTAAATGTGTTAGCACAGAGTCAAAACAAGTAATAGCTGGCCAATTAAATTAATAATCCATATTGTTACAATGTTTAACCACGGCTGTTTCCTCAGTGGTCTGTTTAAATCACAGCCAAGTCCTGACCTATTAAAATGAATAACTGGAATTATGAGAAACTCTATTTAATAAACACAGCAAGGAACGCAACACAATTGGGTATGAAATATTTATTACCATTTTAAGCAGCAGCAGCTAGTTGAAATTTAAGACCGGATTAATGAAGGAGTTTTAATTTCTGGGTGAGAGTGGAAAACTTAAACCTGGAGCATTTCCTTGATTTCCTGGCACGGACGAGATTCGAGATGGAAGCACAAGATTCACAATTTCCCCTGTTGAGCTCTCCAGCCTCGCTCGACTCAGGATGAGATCAAAGCAAGCAGGCTCCAGACAAGTGGCTCAAGTGGCTTCAAAAACCCAGGGGAATAAGGGCTAGAGCACGAGACATGAGCTGTCTTGGATTTTAAAATTAAAACTCCTGCCAACTGCTATCCTATGGAGAGTGATGTTAATGGGAAGGCCGGTGCGGATCCACTGACAGCAGGGTATGTGTGTGCAATTTTTTGCATTATACCACAGCCACAAAAATGCTCTTCTCTCTGCAATGTGTCAGACCTCAAAACATTTTGTGGGAGAATAGAAAACATGTTAAAACTGTTATATTTCAATCAGTCCATCCGTTCATTAAAGCAAGAAAACTCCAAGAGATAGAGATTTGTATTCATGTTTCAATGCATTGTATGTCATTCTCCATCCAAAACAAAAAAAAACTCCAAAAAATAAAGTTCCTTTAAAATACAAATGGACATGTTATGAGGGTCTGAAAATAGGTGACTGTCCAAGCTAGAATATTTTCCTTTGTTTCCTACTGTACCCAATGCAATAACATTGAAAAGATTAATATTATGCAAAGCCCAGTACAACAGAGCCGTTATGCGGTACCACGTCAAGGAGCTACGTAATAATCACTCTCTGCTGCACACCCACCTGGCGCATCATCCCGATAATGATGTATCCTTTCAGACATCTGGGCAATAATGGTTCCACAACACAAATTGGCACAATCCATCAGAAAGGCTGTGAAGCAGTAAACCACTACCCTAATTTGAGAAAATACAGAGAACTACCGGCGCTTCCGACGGGTCTCGTTTTAGTGCATGCTCTGACGACTTCAGGATCCATACGCTTTTTTTTTTCTTTTAAGTATATTAGTCCCAGTGGTGGGTACCAGATTGACAGCAGTAGAGACCAGTGGTGGGTACCAGATTGACAGCAGTAGAGACAGAAGCCTCCGGCTTAAACACAGAACAAATACAGCATGTACAGAAGCGGGGCAAGTTACTCCATGCTGCGCCAAACGTATGCTTTCCCCCTAACCTGGAGGAACCACATCTCGGGATAATTCAGTTTCCACACCCTTTTAGACCCTCTGGTAAGACTGTCAAGCACGTCACTTACGCTGGTAGGTTCTGGGACATCCACTAGGAAGTCGATTACGACATAAAGCACTGAACAATATTCCTAGTGAGAGCATTGGGTTGTGATAACCAATTGCTCATCTCACATGCGGGATCTCTCAAGACTTTATCCCATCTCCTTTCCTGGTCTATCTGTGTAAGACTGGTAGGGTAGAGTATGAGACATTTGGGTTGGAGTATGATATGACTGCTGCTCATCTTCAGCTCCTATCTTTGCACTGAACACACAGTCTGCTGTTTCTGTGCTTTCCCACCCCCAGTTGAGATCAGGTCCATTGGGCTAGGTGCTGTACAAACACTTATTAAGAGACAGCCCCTGCCTTAAAGAGTTTACAAACCAACTAGACAAGCCAGTCAAAGGATCGGAGCAAGGAAGTACAGTAGAATCTCTATTTTCTGAACTAATTGGAGATTGAGGCGTTCATAAGCTCAAAAAGTTCATAAAATTGAACGTCTCAAAATTACAGTAGGTTCGGTGCATAAATTGCGGTGTGGTGCCCTGCATCCCTGTCTTCTGCTCCTTCAAACCACACAAAGTGATTTCCAGTGCACTGAAGGCACTGGACTGTGAAGGCTGTTGTCTTCTTCTTCATCAACATCACTTTTGTTATGGGACTTTTGGGGGGGAAAATTGGTTCCGATACCTGGTTGTTCGTAAGATTAGTGGTTATTAAATGGAGGCAGAGCTGTATTGTTATCATGGTTTTACAGATGGGGACCTGAGAGTGAGAGAGTAGGTGACTTGCCCGTGGTCAGACAGGGAGTAAATGGCAGAGTTTGGCACTGAACCCAGATTTCCTAAGTCCTAGTCTAGTGCCTTAACCACGACTATTAATTACCTTAAAATACTGATGCTTCCCCCCCCCATCCCCCTTTTAACTCTTAACAGATTTTCAGTACCTTGGATCTACAGTCCTGAAATACTTCCTCACCTGAAAGAATTAAACTGGTCCTTTGTAAATCCTCTTTGCAAGAGAAATCCTTTCCCAGCTGTCTCTTGCCCACTCACCCACCTACCCAATATGGATCAATATTGGAAGATTATCAGTCTTTTCATAATTTTAATAACCATTAACTGACTTGGTGCACCATTCATCTCAAGCCACTTTGCAAACTTATTCATGTAGATCCTGCCCCAAAGCCCTTTCAAGTCAATGGGAGTCTTTCCACTGACATGTGTGGGCTTTGGATCAGGCCTACATAGAAGCCTTTTCACGTGACACTAATATGCAGCCACAACTGGGGTGAAACATTGCAGCTGTCCAATAGCATACAGCAATGCCACGTAACAGTTTAGATCAGGGAGGGAAGAATGCTATATTCCAGCTGAAACAGCAAATAGAATTTTGGGCAGGCAGAACACAGCTGGAAATTGGCCAGGGTGCTAGGTTCAATGACCGCATTCTTGTGAGAAGTGATCACTGTAGGTTAGTTTTATGGTACGTCACATTTAAAAGACAACACTTATAGTCGCTCTTAGCACCAGGCTTAACTGCTTGATGAGATATAATTTTAAAGTGAAGTCACCTCTCTATGCAATAAGTGATTTGTTATCTAAACTCAGTCTCTGCTAGTGGGTCACATATCAGTGAGGTGTTCTACTATACCTATGTTTTATTAGGTCTGGCTTACGTTCTTTTAGAGAGTTTAATTTCTCCTCCTTTATATACAAGCTTGTGTCAGTTGCCTGAGCATTTTTGTGTATGTGGCTGTCTTTTAAACTCTGTAAAACTTTATATTAAAGAAAAATTTTAAAAAGCTTCAAGCATGATTTCAAAATCACATGTATCTTACAGTATTTTAATCTCTGTGGCTCTGAGAATGAGCTAATTTAAAAAAAAAAAAAAAAAAGCTTGTGCATGAATCATGATTACATGTGTATGTAAGTTTAGGAGGCCCTCAATTAGGCACTTAATTATGCTAAACAAGCACTTGCACATTTAAAAATAGCTTGCCATTCCTCCAGACCAACCCACTTATTTAGAGGGGAGGAAGCAGGGTCTTGATAGCGGATGATGAATTTTTGTGACAAATTTTGGGATGAAAGATGCAAGTGCAAAGTATCATTATTCTTGTTTTATTTCTGTGCTTTCCTTTGGACATAAAGGACCACTTTCTGGAAAGGAGTGTCATATGTTCCCGCTGTTAACACAAAGATACCTGCCATGTGCTGTTGCTCTTACTCAGGGAAGAAGACATCTGCTCTATTCCATCCCATCTGAAAAGGCACAGGTATGAGGGTGTGATCTACACACATAAGCAGTCATCTCTACCAAGCTGTATTCCTGCTCCACAGCATCTTCCTGCGCCCTAAGTTTTCTATTCCTATTCTTGCCCTGAATATATTCGGGTGGATGGGGGGTAGGTGTCAGCCTTCTTATTACCTATTTTATTTGATAGTGTTATTTTATTTTGACCACTTTAGCAGGAGGTGCAACTACTCTCATAGCAGTGGCAGAATTTAGCCCCAAGGTTTTTTTTTAATGCTCTTATTTAAGAGTTGTTATTACTTATTACAATAGATGTTCCAGTTGGGGCTGTCCAAATGGAATTAGGCCCCTTTGAAAACTCCAACAGCTACTCTTAAGCATCACCTGTTGTAAACATCCCAATGCATGTAAGTGCCATTGATTGCCTACTTTTAGGATATGCTGAATCTCTAGCTTTAGGCATACAACAATGATGCATCTTCAGGAAAAAGTAGTATGCAGTGTAATGTTAATGTAGTCTTTTGTACCTAAACAGTATGTGAGATCTGGCTTGAATAGGATGTGAGAGCGAGCGAGAGAGATGTGTGTATCTATCACAGAAGTATTTTAGCCACATAATCACCAGGTATAACTAGGGCCAACTTCACAGCTGGTGTCACATGCACAGTTCTGGCACTAGAAACAAATTTTGGTTCAGAGAGTGGGCATGCGACTAAATGGCATGTTTTGAGTCAATGGTGAACTTGCCTCCAAAAGTGGAAATCGTTACACACTCTTAACTAAATGCTGAATTCAATGATATCAGCATGTCCATGCAACCTAGATTCACAAGTTACAAGAATCCATTGAAAATATACTTAGCCCACCCAGGTGCTTTGAATTGTAGGGACCTACTAATATAGTTCTTTTTCATATTTCTCCCCTTTTTGGGTGGTTTATTTTTATTTTATTTTTTCCCCTCCTATTTAGTCTTTATTGTATTTGGTGTTGTTTTCCCCCCTCCCTGTGCTCTTCTTCTAACCTCCCACCAGAAAGGGGGAGGAGAGTAATTTAAAATTTTAAAATCCAGACATCAAATATAAGCGATTTTACCCATTTGAGTGAGTTTTTAAGACTCCCTTTTTTTGCATAACTTCTCTGACATCTGTGTTTCCTTATACTCCTTCCCAGGTCTCCCTGATATGAGAGCAAGCCTATGTACCCAAAAGTAAAGCCATCTCCACACTAGCACTTTAAATGGGTTGCGTGTCCTGCTATGCAAATTTTAATACAGGCTGGAAGCAAGTTAGAGAACTAAGTGTAACCAATTGGTCAGTTTGTTATAGGTCCTCCTCTGTGCTTAATCCACAGAGAATATAAGTCTGTTCCAGCCCCAGTGATAGAGGTTTGGCTCATTAGCTCTGTAGCAGCTCATTTTTTCTTAGCTTTGCAGGTCCCTGATTCAATCCCTGGTGTCTGCCAAGATGGTGGCCCTCACAGGAGGATGGACAAAATCATTTTGGCTAATTTCAAATGCACTCAAGCATCATAGGCTGGAAAACTTGACTTGAACTCAGTTGGCTTTTTCTCTTGGGAGAGACCATGAAGAGAGAGGCAGAGTGGCGTAGAGAGAGAATAAACCGTAATGGAAAAATTAGGCTGAAAAATGGAGATCAGAATGTAGGCAGAGAGATATAAACACATACAGAGAGAGGTTGAGAGGAATCCAGTGGAGAGAGATCAGGAAAAATGGGAGCAGAGCATGGATATTGGAAAACTAATACAACAGCACCATGAAAAGTGGGACAGGAGAGGTCAAGAGAGAAACAATCTAATGAGAATACTCTACTATCTCTTATCATTTGTGTTGCACTTCACAGTCATTATCAAATTAAACCTTGCAACACACCAGTAGGTAACTGAGCATTATGATCCCATTTAATGGACAGAGAATCTACGCCCCAGTGAGATGAAAAGGGCTCCCCACAGCAAGTCAGTGGAAGAGCCGGGATTAGAACATAGGACCTTTATATCCCCCATGTGCCACGCCCATTTCTCCAAACCTTACTCCCTCCCAAGGCTTTGGGGAGTATTCTACTCATAATAAAGGTCATAGTCTTCCATTCAGCTGGAAATGGGGGGGTGCACGGGGGTATATTTCAGGGAAAATAAATGTGTGACCTCTGCCAAGTTTTGTGAATTTAAAATATGGTTTGAGAGCGTCTCATTAGGGGTTTGCCTATCCCAATACAGAGTCTTCTTCATACACCACTGATGGGCAGATATAGCATCAAGCAAGGTTTTCACTAGCAACAGTACTTTGGCCTTATCTACTCTAAGGACGTTTTGAAAAAATTTCCCACTCTCGCTAACATTGGGTCAACTCCATCAGTGTTAGCAGTGTTGGGAACACAGGCTGCCACTGGTGTTTTATGCACCCTATTGATTAGACCAGTTCTGAGCAGGGTTAGATGTCATGCTGCCTACATTAGCAGTAGCCAGGTGCTCATCTATGCTAGGACTCCAAATGCTGGCAACACCAATGGAGTGAAACAGTGTCCGCAATGGTGAGAAATTTCCCCTGTCTAGACAGGGATGCTGAGATCCTTTTCTCTGATCACATTTGCAGTGTGGAAGTTGGCCCACATTAAGACTTGATCCAGAACCCATTGAAGACAATAGAGAGACTCCCATTGATGTCAGTGGGCTTTGGGATTAGGGCCTACTAACACTGCATTCAGATTCATTCCATGGTGATGGCACCCATACAGATAAACTCAGGGCTGGTCCACACTAACCCCCCACTTCGAACTAAGATACGCAACTTCAGCTACGTGAATAACGTAGCTGAAGTCGAAGTACCTTAGTTCGAACTTACCGCGGGTCCAGACGCGGCAGGCAGGCCCCCCCGTCGACTGCGCGTACTCCTCTCGCAGAGCAGGAGTACCGGCGTCGATGGCGAGCACTTCCGGGATCGATCCCGGAAGATCGATTGCTTACCGCCGGACCTGGAGGTAAGTATAGACGTACCCAAATAGAGGGTTTCGGTACTGCTTTCAAAACCTGTTTAGCTTTATGTGCTACAGATGCGGGATGAGTAATGTGGAAACATGAACTCCATCCTTGACTTTCAGGTTCCCCACTTTCCCTTCCCCCCCTCTGCATGAAATTTATGGCAAAGCAAAGTTCACCTGTTTTGATTTAGATACAAAATGTTTCAGAGTTCTAATTAGTGGCAGGGGTGGGGGAATTGTTTGATGTTAACAGATTTATGAATCTAATGAAAACATAAAAGGCAGGTAGCACCAAAAAAAAAAAAATAATAATAATAAGAAGAAACAATAACAAACCCATAAGGAAAAATGCAATCAAAACCACATAACATATTGGGATTTAATTTTGCCTTTTAATTTGCCATTCTCCTTCTTTAGAGTCTGATAATATAGATGTTGTTGTTTTTTTAAATGGAAGTAATATGACATTCTATTTAATTTCCTCCAAAACAACACAGTCTGGCTCACCAAATATAGCCTGACAAAGAAAAATAGGAATTTACTGATCAAAGATCAAAGTGTGCAGCGCTCCACCTTAAATCCCTCCTGCCCTATTAGACCCCCTTTAGTCGAGACAGAGAAACAAATTTCTCTCACATCAATGATGCCTCCATAATCAATTTCAAATAGCCCTTTGCATAGGGATGCAAATCTTAGCTTTCTCTTAATAAAGCATTTTAGAAGATGGATGTACTGATCTGATATTATTAAACGAAAAGTGGTCTCTTTTTAATCTAGAGATGCAGGGGCGTTAGTAACAGAGTGCATCAAAGGCCTGGTCTCTTTCTCTTCCTAATTATCAATAGTGTTTTATAATCTTATTAATATTGATACACAGTATACTGAAGATCTGTTAACGTATAATGTATGTGGAGGATAATTAACGAGATCCGAGTCAGATCAATCGCCTATTTGACAGCAAACGGTGTGTGGCTTATAAATTATACATATGCTAGGTATGGCTAGAAATGTTTAAAGTTTCAGTCCAATCCTTCCAGTACAGCACTGGGGAAACTGATGAACTTAAAGGCACAGTCCCTTGTCTGTTAGGTTTATACTGTACACTCAGAGGAATAACTCTTATTTAAAAATCAAAGAGTTCCATTAACTGCCAAGATCTCATAGCAGCACAGAAAACACACCTTCCCCTTGTGAAGTGCTGCAAAACAAAAGGCAAAATCTTGTAAGAAAAAGGATGATTAATAAAAGTGAGGTAATTTTCCTTTTGATTTCTGAGAGGAGGTAGCACACAGGATGTTCCAAATGACAGAACTGATCCCACATCTTTGCACTGGCCTTTAACAAGGTTAGACTTGCTAGTGCAGTAAAGACAAGTAATAATCCCAATTAATATTGCATGTTTTGGTAGGTGCGAGAGCATGAAAGGTTTCTGCAGATTACTGTACACTCCCCAAAGCAGACGCTGTGTGATGAGATGATGGGATGGAAATAAAACTTTCCTTTTTTTGTTGTTGTTACAGAGCTGATGATAAGCATGGAGCTGAGATGAAAGGAGACGTCAAGTTTAACAAAAATAACATATTATTATTAAAAATAATTTACCTCAGGGGTAAAACCTAATGCAGTAATGACTACTCAAGGCAGTGAAACTTCTGCAACATTGTGGAAACGGTTCTGATCTCCTCTGCTCTTCCACAGCAGATCTCGGGACAAACTCACGCTCAACCCTGTGTGACATACCTAGATTTCATACCTATCCTCTGGAATGAAGCAAGCCCCTAGTGTTTTATACAGGAGTCATGGGGTCAGATTAAGCCATCAGAATGTGAGTTCCTTGCTGAGGCAAAGCGCCTATTGATGTCAATGGGAATTTTGCCTGATAAAGATATAGGAATTGCCATTCTGGATTCAACCAGTGGTCCATTTAGTCCATTATCCTGCCTCTGACAGTGGCAAGTACCTGACGTTTCAGAGGAAGGTGCAAGAACCCCACAGTAGGCACTGTGGCACTTTCCAAAGGTCTCACCCTAATAGTTAGAGATTGGTTTAAACCATGACACCTGAGGTTTGATCTCCTTTCTAATATTCTCTTTGGTAGCATAAACCATTATAAGGTTATTCCTGTTATCCATACAAATTTCCAATCCCTTTTGGAATGTTACTAAATGATTGGCCTCAGTGACATCCGTGACAGTGGGCGCAGGCATCAGAACACCCCCTGATGAAAGATCAGGGCTTGTGAGAGCACAGGGCTTTAAATCGCACAGCATCCCAAAGGCAATTCAATGCACTTTACACAGGCTACCTTAAAACCAGTTTACCCTGTTTACTTTTAATTACATTTTTTAAGTGTGTATGTGTTTGTGTTAATACACCCTTTGACTTCCTAACAGTGAAGAGAGACAGCCTGACATGGCCATCCGCAACAGTGCCAGGAAGCCAGTGAATGGTGGCGTGACAGAGGACGCTCAGGCTTAGGGAAGCATTCACTGACACCTCCCTGGTACTGCTGCTGCAGGGCCATTTCAGTCACTCAAATTATTCGGTCCATCTGCAGTGTGGAGGTTAAAATCTTTGCTCTATTGTGGCAGGTGTGGAAAATGAAGAGCGTTAAAGTAAATTATTGAAATCACAATATCATGTACTTTTCCCCTGAGTGTTTCAAATGGCTGAACCAACATGAATGAATTAACACTCACAACCACCACAGGAGGTTAAGAAGGTTTCAGCAAGGGAGGTTTAGGTTGGACATTAGGAAAAACTTTCTGTCAGAGTGGTAAAGCACTGGAATAAATTGCCTAGGGAGGTTGTGGAATGTCCATCATTGGAGGTTTTTAAGAGCAGATTAGACAAACACCTGTCAGGGATGGTCTAGAATGATAATACTTAGTCCTGCCATGAGTGCAGGGGACTGGACTAGATGACCTCTCGAGGTCCCTTCCAGTCCTATGATTCTAAGACCAGAGTTTTCAATAATGGCCAAAATTTGCAAAACTAGTCCCAAAAGACAAGGCACCTCAAATCAGTGGCAGCATTAACGCACGTGACTTCCCCACAGTCACATGGTCAGTCAGTGACTGAGTCAGGAATACAACCCAGGTCTCCTGACCCTATAGTCTTGTTTTGTAACCACTGGAGTATGCTTCCTCTTCTCCTTTAGCCATTTTGTCTTTGCCTCATGCAGCTAATTCATGTCACGCCACTTGCAGTGCTACATCTAAACACGTTTAAGACTGCTCAGATTAACAGGGAGCATTGCATTCTGGGACCTGTAGTCTCCATTGCTCACAACTTCACACTAAAGGTGAGAGCCGCCGCCACAATCCGTTCCATTTCGTAGCGTTTAAGTGTGGCCCCAAGGCTCCTGGCAAGTTGCCAGTGTGGCAGTGGATTGGGTAAAGCTCAGGCACCTTGCCATTCCCGTTCCCTGGAGTCATCTATTCCCCATTTCCCTGTAACTCATCATGTTTAATATGGGAGTCTGCAGAAGTCATTTTCATATTACACTTACCTTTTGTTCCACTTTCACCACACAGTTTAGACTTGGTTAACAGTATTGAACTAGCACATCGGAATAATATTAAGCATTGGTCACAACTCTCTTTTCTTCACCAGGTAAGTGCTCTAAATCATGATTCTTTGCTGAATCTTTCACCAATGAAAAGTGAATTACCCTCTTTGTCCCTTTTCAGAGGCGGGCATGCATCCATGCATGCGGGGAATATATTGCATTATCCTACACCTCAGCCCATTAGAAAAGAAAATTAGCTTAGTTTTCAAACTTGGGGCCCTTACACTAAACATCCAAGTACAGTATTCTTAAGCATCCATATATCATTTTTATGTGCCCATTGTCAATTTGGCCATCTGTGTTTTAACACTGGAGGGGCCAGACTGCAATGTTATGTTAAAGAAAACATTAAAGTTGAGATACAAACCAACCAGAGTAAGGAAAGGATGGGCTGAGGTTGTCCCAAGGTGGGTTGTGTTTTCAGTGCATGGAATGAAAGCTCACTCCTTCCATAGGTGCCACAATGCTGAGGTGGCAGCACTGTGACCTGTGCAGACCGCACAGAAGTGGACTATCCTCTCCTCCCCCACGCAACTCCTCTGTGTACCCTGTGGAACATCTGTGGCCATCAATTTGGCAGAGCCAGAAGAATTAGGGTGGGACACCTCTACCCCACCCTCCCTAGCGGGGAATGTTGAGCATACACGTACCCAGCAGCCAGATTTTCCTCATGGAAATTAAACTGCTTGTAAAGCATTTAAAGATTATACAAGGGGCTTGTAGCAACTGTAACTCCATAGCTGTGGAAAATGCCTCAAGTATCTACTGACCAATGGAAGAGATTTTAGGGCCAAACAGGTCACCTGCAGAACTGCTTTTCTTCCCTGCCCTGCCCCTCCCTCTCTCCCATTTACCCTTCTTTTGTTTGCTCTAAATTGCTGCTTAATGCTCATTACCAAGTCATTAAGCGGTAATGAGCGAAGAAAAGGAGGAGATTGAATGGAAGGAGACAGAGAGAAGAAAAGGGGGAGTGAAGAGGAGACAGGAGAGAGAAGGAAGATAGGGAGGGGAGAGCCATGTAAGCCTGGGCTGTCCACAAAGTTGCACCCGTTCAACTGGATTTATGGGGTCAAGGTTAGGTAGCTCATGTTAGCTAAACCCGATATAAACTTGGCCACTTTCCTAAGTCAAGACAAGACTTCAAGATGCAATTTTAAACAGGTTTATTTAAACCAGTGCAGATTTGTATGCAGACACTCTGAAATGGATAGCAGGGGATTGGATTTGATGACTCGGGAGATCCCTTCCAGTCCTATGTCCCTAAATCATTTAAACCCTGATTTATATGGATTCAGCTTGTACCACGGTAGATAGCAGTTTTAGGTGAAAGCTGAACTGATGTAAACCAGGTTTAAGCTGACGTACCTGCGGGTTTACATCAGTATAACTAAAAGCAGTTTTTAAACCAATGTAACAGTGCAATTTCTGTGTGTATACTTTAATTTGATTGTTTACTGTATTAAGCTAAATTGAAATAATACTGTCTACCCAGGTTTTAATTTAAATCGGTTCATTTAGGTTAAACTGGTGCAACTATCCTGTGTTAGACAAGCCCTCAGAGAATTTTTGTAAACCTCTTAATATCAAAAAGTTCCCCTTCCCCAGAGAAACATTATTTTTTAATGTGCAAAGTTTAATTGGGAGTCGGTAAAGCAGAGTTAAGCCCCATGGCGACATCCTAAAATAAAATTAAACAGGTAGTTGGTTGGTTTTTAGATTTCAAAGTTTCCTGGAGTCCTTGGACACAATTTCTTTACCCCTCCTTAGGCTCAAGCATGATACTTGCAAGTTAACCAAGCCCATACATGTTTTTAGGGAGCTTTGGTTATTCACACCTAGCAGAAGTGAACGTCCCAGCCTGGGTTGACAGACTGGGGCGAGTGGCACTCACGCTCTAAAAATAGCTGTGTAGACAGCATTGTGAAGTTGCCGCTTGGGCTCTGAAGCTGTCAGAGGAGAGTGGGCTTCAGACACCCAGCTCCAGCCTGAGCTGCAACTTCAAATCGCTGTTTACGCGGCTGTTTCTAGAGCATTAGCATGAGTCGCAGTTTGCCGACCTGGGTCGGGAGGCTTCCTCCCAATTGGTCCAATATGCTGTGTAGTCGATCTAGCCATTGGTGTTCAAACAGGGCTCAGGCTTTACAGAGAAGCAGCACATCTGCTTTTTCCTGGCTGTCCCTTTCTTACAGTATTTCTGGCTCCCCATCCCACACGTGCTCTTGGTGGAATTACAAGTACTGGGCTCCCTCTTAAGGAGACACTCTGTCATCATTTCAGCTTGATGGACCACTGAGCTGACCTGGTACGGCAAATAAGGTGTGTTATTAAAATCCATTACCTTCCCCGGCATATTTTAATAACTTCAGGAGCTTATTTATTAAGTAAGGCCAGAATTTTCAAAAGAGCTCAGTTCTCAGCTAGGCACCAAAATGAATGGGTAGATACTCAAAAGTGCTCAGCACATTGGATGCTCATTGAGTGCTGAGTTATTTTGGGGCCTGTCTGTGTAATAATGGGAACTACTGAGCTGAACACTTTAGAAAACCTGACCCTGCCTAAAGGGGGGCTGTATGCAGTGTTGTTGTAACCGTGTTGGTCCCAAGATATTAGAGAGACCACGCAGATGAGGTGTAATATCTTTCATTGGACCAACATCTGTTGGTGAGAAAGACAAGCTTTTGCGCTTAGACAGGGGAGCTGAACAGTTCTGAAAATCTGGTCCCAGTTGTCGTGGGTGTTGAGTACCTGAAAACCTGGCCTTGAGCTCTTTTGAAAATCTGATCCTAATGGAGCAAAAGGAAGGGTATCCAGTAAGATGGGCCTAATCTCAACATTGGCCAGCTATGTTCATAGAGACGTTGGGATTTTGTTCCTTTGCAGGTGGCTGTGGCTTTGAGGACAGACCCACTACATTATTTATTCAGACTGAGGCAGAATGAAAAAGAATGGCTGTCATTCATTCTAAGCACCCTCAACAGAACTTAGGATACAACTATCCAAAGTTGCCTTCCTTAGGCCTAAACTGCAGCAGTTCCACCCCACCAACAAAACAGGCAAATTAAAAATTAGAAGAACCCTCCTTTTTGAACACTTTACCACCCTTATAACTCCCACCCCCTTTTCAAACACCTGAGCGGAAACGGTGAGCTTTAAGCATACCCTGCAGGTCATCATTGATGTATGTTAGTATGCAAACAGTCACTAGAACCTTTGCACTGTGCTAATCCACACACCCCATCATTAGCATACACAGCCCAGACATCTCTCCCATCTTCAAGGCAAAGGTTGTATAGTCAGTGCCAAAGTGAGGTCACCTATTACTAAAACTTCATTACTCTTTTGGCATTTCTCTAGAAAATGTACTAGTCTATTATGACCATAGCTAATAAATGAACCAAGTAAAATTTACTAACAAATTCTACTGCCCCCACAAAAGTACTTGGTCCATTTATTTGCCATTTTAAGTCATCATATTTCTTACCAGCTATTTGTTTGCAATGACTCATTTGGCCATTAGTGAATTTCTGCTGCTCTGTGTGTGTGCGTGCGCATGTGTATGTGCGTGCGCGCGCATGCGTTTGCATGCATGCGGTTCACAAACAGTAAAATCTCATTAATGACCAAATGACTCATTGCAAATAGATATTTTTCTTTTGCAAATTAGATAGCAAGCAATAAATAAATCATCTATACAGAAATGTACTTAAATGCCATAAATACCCATGTGATAAATAATGTTATCATGTGCCTTTGACTTCCTCACTTACTTTCTATTCACTGTCTGATCCTGCTCCTGTAATTCAATAGCAAAACTCCCATAGTCTTCATTGATGCAGGCTTGAGCTTGAATTCATGTCCCCAGAATTTATTCAAACATTCTAAACCCCTGAGCTTCAAAAGCTGCTATCCACCCACAGTGCAGAATTTGCCTACTAGAAGCACACCTGTCCAAGGCTCAAAGTTCACTTCTAGGTCACTGGCAACTTTTCTATACATTCAGAATCAAGTTATGAGATGGAATTTTCAAAAGCACTCAAATAATTTAGGCAGATGGGGGCCACATTGAATTCCAGTAGGACTTCTGCTTATAAGTCATGTAGGTACTTTTGAAGATCCGATCTCATGGCTTTAAATTCCAATATCTCACATCTCTGCAAGGCTAGGAATGGGAGTCTTATACCATTGAAAAGGAAGTGTCCAGAGGTGAAATTGTAGCCACACTGAAGTGAAAGACAAAACTACAGTTGACTGCAGCGGGCCAGGCTTTCATCCCAAGTGTCCGAACGGTACACAGCAAGGATACTAACCCTGGAAGATCCTGAGATAACAGATTGAAAGATTGAAAATTTTCAGACCTGCCTGGGAGATTTTAGGGCTTGTCTATACTACCGCGCGGGGTTGATCTAAGATATGCAACTTCAGCTACGTGAATAGCGTAGCTGAAGTCGACGTACTTAGATCTACTTACCAAGATCTAACGACGTACTTAGATCTACAGTCTTCACTGTGGTAAGTCGACAGCTGACGCTTTCCTGTCAACTCCACTTGCACTCCTCGTTCTGGTGGAGTACCAGAGTCGACGGAAGAGTGCTCAGCAGTCAATTTATCGTGTCTATACTAGACGTGATAAATCAACCTCCGCTGGATCGATCACTGCCCTTAGAGGCATAACTCCCATTCATTTTCTATGGGAATTGTGCAGTTAAATGCCTTAGGCCACTTTGAAAATCTCAGCGTAAATTCGTAACACTTTTCTCTATAAGCAAGCTATTTTAGATCACTTTTCAGAGGTTCTATAGCTCCCTCTGAGCCCAGTAAAGTCTTGTTTGTGGTAACTAAGGCACCTGGCTTTACAAGTAGAGGGATTAATTTTTTAAAGCACGCCTAATACAGTGTTTCTGTAACGTACATGACTCACAAAAATACAAAATGGTGGAGTGTGGCGTAAGGACTTTATCAGCACTCATTCGATATGAGCTGCATTACTCACGCATAGCTTCACCACTCGTGAGTGCAGTGCCAAACTCAAAGCCATGCTGCTAAAACCTTTACCACAGCATCATGTATTTCATATATGTGGTATGTACATAGACACTACATGTGTGGGGACAATATCCAAGTGATTAATTGTGGACCCTGTGATAAATAAAATTTAGCACAGGGTTTTGCAATTTATTATGCACCTTTGAACACCTCTCTTGCACTCTGCTGACTAATCCAGGCAGAGGTCTGGTCTACACGGCAAACTGATGTCATTATAACTACGTTGCTCAGGGGGGGTGGAAAATCCACACCCCTGAGCGACGCACTTATACCGACCTAACTCCTGGTTGATGGGAGGGCTTCTCCCTTCATAGCTACTGCCTTTCAGGGAGGTGGATTACCTACACCGACCGGAGACATTCTGCCATCTGTGTTGGTAGGGTCCTAACTAGGCACTACAGCTGCGTAAGTGCCCCGCTGCAACAATGTAAGTGAAGACAAGCCCTGAGGCTAACTGCAAACACTAAGGGCTTGGCGACACTTGTGAGTTACAGCGCAATAAAGGAGCCCCAGGCGCCCTATCTCACTCCCCGTCCACACTGGCAAGGCATGTAGAGCGCTCTGACTCCACGGCTACAGCGCTGCTGGTACTCCACTTCAGCAAGTGGAGCGCCGCGGCGCCAGTGTGGACAAGGTGTTGCATTACTGCGCTGTGATCGGCCTCCAGAAACGTCCCATAATCCCCTTAAATCAAGTGGCCACTCTTGTCATTGTTTTGAATCACTGTAGGAATGCGGATATGCCCTTTGAAAGCTCCGTTTCTGACAGCCGGGAATGCTGTGTGTGTGAGAGAGAGGCGGGGGGGAGTGGGAGGGGGAGGTCTGCTGCTGTCTGAACTTACAAGACAGCATGCTGACATGCTCTCAGCCCCCCAAAACCCACTCTCTCTCCCCCCACATATACACAACACACTCCCTGTCACACTCCACCCCACCCCATTTGAAAAGCACGTTGCAGTCACTTGCATGCTGGGATAGCTGCCCATAATGCACCACTCCCAATGCCGCTGCAAGTGCCGCAAATGTGGCCACGCCAGTGCGCAAGCAGCTGTTGGTGTGGACAGACTGCAGCACTTTCCCTACTGCGCTCTCCGAAGGCGGGTTTAACTCACAGCGCTCTACATCTGCAAGTGTAGCCATCCCCTTAGCATGTGCTTATCTTTACTACTGTGAGTAGTCCCACTGAAGACAATGGCTCTAACTGCAGTAGTAAAGTTAATAGTTAATGAGTAACAGAGAGTCCTGTGGCACCTAAGTGTTTGCAGGCCTACCATTTGCAAACCTCCCAACAGCTTCAAACATCTCATTTCCATGTCTCCTACTTTCCATCCCACATGGAATTTTCACAGCTCCTCCCTTATCTGATGCCTAGAATAGGCAATAGTTAGGCCTAGACCAGTGATGGGTTTAAGGTCCAATAGGCACGATCCTGCAGGGTTTGGCACAGGAGGTTTAACCTTGTCAGAAAGGAAAGATACCTGACTTTCCAATGGGACTTGCAGCACTTGCTTCTAGAACCTGAAAAGGCTCAAAATTTTGGATCAAAAAACTGCTGCATTATTATGCACAGTAAAATAATTTTAGGGTATTTTTAAGAGCCTTCTAAATTGCCAAATTGTTATGTTATTCTCCATCTAAAGCCAATACAGTTGTACTTATAGCCCTAAGGCAACCCCTGCTTTATGAGTGGAAAGAGATGTAAAAAAGTCAATATTAACAACAACAAAAACCCCAACCCCTGTCTCCAGCATGTTGATGTGGCATAAGGGCTTATTGACTCTTGTTTGGGATGACCAGTATAGCCTGGGAGTAAAGCAGCCATCCCAAACTCATGTCAATAAATAAATCCTTTTTATTGCACCAGACTCTGTGGGCTCGAAGCTACAAAGTGCAGCATGTGCTGGCTGTGATCCAGCAAAGCATGAGCTTAACTTTAAGCAGGTGAGTAGTCATTTTGAAAGCAGTGAGACCACTGCTTTAAATGCTTTGCTGGGTTGGGTCCAGAGAGCTCAGCACCATGCAGGATTGACCCTCTGTATACAGGTCTAGACATGATACACAAAATGAGCCAGAAAAATTACTGCAGAATGTAAAAGAAATTGAAGCAAATATTTCCCTGTCCTGCCACGCAGTTTGTCTCTGAAACGCCACAGAATTCTACAAGCTCTGAATATGGCTTATAAATTAATAGAGTTCAATTAATCAACGTATGTCACAGTATGTAGAAAAATATGTGGTTTACACACACACACACACACACACGGAATTGTTTATGACTCTGCAACCCATCTAGCTGACACACTGCCGTCTTCTTCCCATGTGAACTGTTCTCCTCATTAAATGTCCTAATTCATAGCTTCTCCAGAGCAGATCAAAAAACCTGCACTGTTTCTTTAGATAAAAGTTTATGCTGATACAACGAGAGGGAGTCAGCACTGGGAGAGCTCTTAAATGGCATTGTAAGAAAGGTCATATAAAGTTTTAATAGCAGTCAGAAATGCAAGAAAGGAGCTGATATGCTAGTGGTAAGGTGACTTGCTTTAACCTGTGATTTTGGGGTGGGAGGTGGGGCGAGATTGAGTTTATAAGGCAGTGAGATCAGGATCCAGAGAGGTTGCCAAGAAGTAACACTAAAACCTTTGCATTGTGTTAATAAACAACTCCCTTTGAAGCTAATAGTTTTTCTACAGTCTGTAAGCAGCAAGATAATATTCTACCTGAATGACAAAAGTCCACCTTCCTTTTTGTTCATTATTTGAATGAGAGCACCTGTTTAAATGTGCAAAGTGCTTTAAAACTACTTCTTCAATGTGTTTTGCTAAAAGGTGCTAAGACACAGAATCACGGTCTCTCATTTTGTACCATTCTGGATGCATTAGTTGAAAGAGTGGATGGCAAGCTAGCGTCATTCTTGACACATTTGCTTCAGATTTTCTTTCTGGTCTCTTTTTTTTAATGTTAGTTTGTTGTACACTGCCCTAAAGGTTTTGTCGGAAAAACTGGGTAACAAACAGCACGACTACTGAAAAACAGAGGAGTAACTCTGGGCTACTAAACAATACAAAACCAATAAGCAATAAAAAATAAGCAAACAAACAAAACACCTGAGGTTTTTCACATCATGCTGGAATTCCTCCCACCAGTAGTAGTGTACATATTCAAGTCTCCAGTACTGCTTCCAGCTCTGGTAACAGATACGCAGATAGGCTTCCAAGTGGGTTCTTCTCTTCCTGTAAGTACAGCTATGGTTGACTTACTTTTTATTTCTGATATATAGTAGTACTTGCTCGCTGTTTTGCCAAATCCCATGGGTTTCTGCAGTTTTGGTTCAAGTCTGAGCGTCATGTTTCGTCAGTCTTGTGCTCCTGATTTATCTCCTATCAACCCTCAGATCTGTTGTTAAACATTCATTAAAATGAAGTAGTAACATTGGCTTCATCAGCAGTTCACCGGGTTACCTTGAATCCGTGCTTCAGTTCATCCAAGCGCAGAATGGGGGCGAATGGGTAAAATCTTGGCTTCATTAAAGTCAATGGCAAATCTCCCGTTAACTTCAATGAGTCCAGGATTTCACACAATATTCCTGACCTATCAAGTATTGTGAAGCTTAATTAATCCCTAATTGTAAAATGCTTTTAAGTCCTTAAGTGTAAAGGCGCTAGAGAGATTTAACCAATAACTTCATAGAACACTGGTTCAACTCTATGAGAATCTGCATTTCGGATATTGTTCCCCCAATGGACATTCTTTCTCTCTTAACTGCTTGACTGAGGCTTAATGTTCCTGGTATGTCCAAGTGGGAAAGCACTCAGTGTGCTTCTCAATGTACCAGGTACAGTACATCCTGATACTTCTCTGGAATGTTAATGGATGCACCTTGGCTCATGGATACAGTCTAGTACACCTATTTTTAAAAAAAACATATTCAATGTACTTAGTGTTTCATCCATCATGCACTGGATCATGTATCCTACAATCAGGAGCGCAATGGCTTAGAGGTATGAGCAATAGTCTTGAAATACCAGCTCCCGAGAACCATAAATCAAAATAAATAAATGGAGATATTCTATCTCCTAGAACTGGAAGGGACCTTGAAAGGTCATTGAGTCTAGCCCCCTGCCTTCACTAGCAGGACCAAGTACTAATTTTGCCCTAAATCCCTAAGTGGCCCCCTCAAGGATTGAACCCTTGGTTTAGCAGGTCAATGCTCAAACCACTGAGCTATCCCTCTCCCCCGAAGGGTCATAGCTATGCATGGTCTTCCCATCTCTTCATCCTTCCCAACTCAGAAATTCAGCCCAATTCATCTTTCTGAGTGTGGTCTCCTGAGTGAGTCTTGTCTATTCTGCAGGGGTATTAAAATCCCATGGCTGCTTTCATAAATGTAAAGGTTTTCCCTAATGTGCTTGGCCAAAATTTCCAATGCTTTGCAGGATGTTATCCTCTACCCTAGATGGGACTGCATTTCATTGGGACAATAGGCGTCTAGAAAATCATATATAGCCATCCCATGCTCAACACGTGCATACCTTTAGGATGATAGACAATATGTAAATATAAAGCACAGTTGTATTAAGGAAGTTTAATGCAAATGTTCTATTTGATTACATAGGATGGGTCAGAATATGGGTCATGGTAGGAAGACGGATTCAGTCGATGCAAGCCCAGCCCAGGTTGGTAGTGTGAACATCATTATTATCTGGAGCCTATCTGGTGGCCTGTTTGAAACAGATTGGTGGTTTCACTCCCTTTCCTAGTGGACACATCACAAAACCACTATGGCAATTGGTATGAAGTGGCAGCTTCACCAGAGAGGTGAGACAGAAATAAACCCAAGACTGAGCTCCCCTCGCACTCCTAGAAGTTTATCTCCAAGCCAGGTTGGGCACATTGGTGGGACAATCCAGGGAAGCTGATTGCTCTGCTGTTGCCACTAAATAGACAGTTTTGTCTCTGTTGGTCAGGTGTCAACCTGGCAGCTTTTCCAAGCACGATAGTCACATACAGTGTTTGTGTATTTGACAAGATGCAATATTTGACAAAAGCACTGTAATGAGCATTCACTGTAGATGGAAGCTGAGCAGCTATGCCTTGGTAGTGTCACCCAACCATGTTGTATTTTCTTCTGAATTGACTTCTCTCCTATCACTACTCTTGTAAGAGGTAGGTATTATTATTTTTATTTACTGCTGTGTGTGTGGTGGTGGTGGGGTGGATGGCTATATTTTAACCAATGAGCCCATTTGCTTAGATAAGGCTCTCCCACAAAGATACATTCTATGAAATCCTTCAGTCACAAGAAATAAAACCGATGATTGATTTGTATTCTCTAACGCACCTTCTGGCTGAAACCAGTTGTACGCACCAAATGGTTGAGAAGGCGCTTGGGAAAGCACGGTTGTCTGAGTGGCAGTAGAAGGAAAATGTTAATAAAGGGCAGTCCACTGAACTGAGGTTAAATATTTTCATACTTCTCAACTAACCCAGCAATGTCCCTGAATTCTCATTAAAAAAAAGTCCTTCGTAATCTGATGTTTTACCTCATTAAGGAAGCACAATTTTGAGGATCAAGAAATATAATGTAGATGGGGGTGGGGGAGAAGGTACCAGGAAGGCAGCTTTCTGAATCCTGATTCCTTTCTTTTTCTGAAGGTAGTTGGTGCTTCAATCTTGACTTTATTTTATTTCTAAAAGCTTTTAACTGAAATGGGCGAACTTGAAAAAGTTTGGAAGCACAATTCTTTCCAGAGCTCTTAGTCCCTCAGGGGAATGCATACGTTGCAGCAGCCTTTAGGATGGAGCCAGCTCTGCATTGGCCATTGTCCACCCCTTCCTTCCCACTGTGAAGTAGTTTATGGGATGGTAGGAAGGAGCACAGGGACTGTTATTCTGCAGGGGCGCAAGAGGCTACCTGTCCCTTCTTTTTTGCACCCTCCTTTTTGTACCAGGCACAGTCTGGCCCTGAATGAACAGCTGAAATGTTGGGGTCTTCAAAACTGGGCTTGAAATCTAACAAGAAGAGACTTTCTCATCATATTTCAGCAATTCTTCCTCCGGCTCTAAGGCCAGACGAGTTGCAAGATATTGGGAAATAAATTACAATGAACAGCTGAAACTTTTTTTAATCTCAACAAAAGTTCAGTCTGAGTTTGTCCTGAGTTTTGAGTGATGGTCCAGGCTAATTCTTATTTTATCCAGACTAATCTGCTTAGGCCTAATTTGTAATAATTTATACTGGCTATGGGCCCAAGATACACAGTCTAGATCCAACCTAGGTATTCCCAAAGCTTGTTGGTGGGAGTTCAGATCTGGCGAACTGGTTTAGCCTGTTGCAGTGATAGCTGTCAGACGTGAAGTTCATCTGTACCTGAACTTTCCCAAGGTTTGAGGATGTTTCATTCTGGCATCTCTGACAGATGAGTTCACAGGAATATTTTCTTTGTCACTGTTTCCCAAGGGAAGTGAATGGTAGAAACACTATTGATTGAGATGTTTAAAAGTAGACTGAATAGAGCACTGGCATACATGCATTAGGGACAATCCTGCATTGGATGAAGGACTAGACTAGAACAGAGATTCCCCCAATCTGTGGACTATGATGCACTGGTAGATCACAGAGATCTGGCTGGTCTCATGAGTAAGTGTGGCACAGATGGCCTCTGTAGGAAGAGTTGAACCATACCTATAAAGGGATGTCTACTGCATTGACATTATGATGCATCTTTATTACCGATTATGTGCATTTGGGCAAAGATTTTTATAAAAAGATTTCTGAAGTAAATTTTTAAAAGCACCTACATGACTTAGAATCTCAAGTCTTATTGATTTGCAGTGGAACTTTGGTGCTTTTGTACCTCTCAGGCCATAGGCACATGAATGAGTGGTCTGATTTTCCAAGATGCTGGCCATCCAATAAGTCCCACTGACTTCAGTTGGTGCTCTGCACTTCTGAAAATCAGGTCAGCTATTTAGAAATCTGATATTAGACTTTGATTTATGAAAATCTCGGCCTTGATCAGTTGGATAAACTCTAGACCTCAGAAAACTCCATCAAATCAATTTTGGTGGCCCTTCTCAGAGGGGAATGTGTAGTCCTAAATAGAGATCCACAAGTTGAGTTGGTGTTGGTCCTGCTTTGAGCAGGGGATTGGACTTAATGACCTCCTGAGGTTTCTTCCAACCCTGATATTCTATGATTCTATGAAATCCTTCTGTTGGCTCAATGCTTAAATGGTTTAACAAATTCATCAGTAGAAGAGAAATTAATAGTGAATGGAAGGAACAATCTGACAAAATAAGCCATTAAAGTAAGTTTTGGGTGTCGTATGGATGCTCCTCATGCTGCAGTTGCTTAATGTATCCTCAATATTCATCTGCTTTTGTTCGAAGATCCAACAAAACATATGAAATTGGGTTACACTGATTCTCTTGATCTCTGATTCTTCCACAGTGTCAAAGATAATACACTAAACAAACTTACATGCAAATGGTGTGATACATTGATCTTCTGTATACATTATCATCCATTAATGTACTCGTTAATGTATTCCATCTGTCACGCACATTGTATCATATTATACACACCTTATTAAAAAAATAAAATTAAATCTGCCAGGTCGACAATCCTGAAGTCTTGTGTCTATCCGCTAAACAGATACAGCACTAGTGTAGGCTTCCTGTTCCTGTCTTCTCCCTGACCTGAGAGGCAGTGTGGTCTAGACTAATAGGCTGGGAGTCGAGAGACCTGAGTTCTGTCCTCAGCTCTGTTGCTGACCCACTGTGTGATCTTGGGCTTGTCATTTCATCTCTCTGTGCCTCTGTTTCCCCTGCTACGCATTGTCTGTCTTGTCTATTTAGCCTGTACGCTCTTTGGGGGGCAGGGATTCTCTGTCATCATGTGTTTGCACAGTGCCTGGTGCTGTGGGGCCCTGATCTCAGCTGAGGTCTTTAGACTGTACAATAATGCAAAAAGATAGTAATTAATAATAGGACGAGAGGAAAGCTCAGTTCCCAAGCTTGTTTAGAGATTAATCTTGCTGCTTTCTTTTGACCCTTGAGAAGGTGGAACTGAACGGAGATCAACAAGTAGTTTTAGATAGAGCCACCACTGAACCAGGCTGCATTTAAACCAGAGACCTAGAGGTCTCCGATATCTCGTCGCCAATTCACAGCAAGAGCATGTCTTGAGCCCATATATTAATGGATGAGGACACAAAAGCTAGATCCTGCTCATCTGTACTCATGTGGCTCTACCTATTCAAATCATGTGTGTAAAGGTTTCCAGGGCTCTAAATAACTGCCAGTAAAGATCAACCCTTGCATAGTATGGCCTTAAATATGAAAAAATAAACAATGTGCAATTTAATAGCCAGGAAAGACAAAAGCAAGAGGATTATAGAATTTCCTTCCCCAGACGCATTGTGCTGAACTGTATTGTTCGGCTTAAAATAAAACGTTATGTTTGTAGAAGGCTTAGGAGAATATTTTGACATAATGGGTTGTAAAGAGTCATTACTGCATGGAGTAGGTGCTGCACCACAGTCAGGAATTCATTTTCATGACTAGAAAAGCAATCTTTCTAAAGACCGCCGGGATGTTGTTACTTCCCTCTCGAACGCTTGCCCTTCTCAGTGGCTGCATAATGTGCACAGGGCAGGATTATCCAACTCACTCGACATCCTTTCCAACCCAAACAATTCCATGAGTCTCAAGAAAGTCTATTTGGATAAGATCTTTCCGATTGTGACCCCACGAAGGGATAAGATACACAACAACTTCTTTTAAAAAATCCAGTTATTTGAGAAGCTGTGGCTAAAAACATTTTTTTCCCAGTTCTTTAGGAATTTATAAACACCCAACTTAGCCCTTCTTTGTCAGCCAAATGGGTGAGTTAGCTATGAAAACCATTTCAAATCCTAATGAAAAGCCATTGTACCACCTTGGATTCTGTGCACCAACCCTTTCAGACAGATGAATGTAGAAATGGCAAAAGACAAGAGACTTTTATGGTCACAATTTAAAAGGATCCTAAATCTGCCCTCTGATTTTTCTGCCCGGAAACAATGGCAGGTAGTTAGACAGAGATGACAGAAGGTAGACATCCGCCACCTATTTTGCAGGTGCAATCATGCAATTAGGAATCTAGATGCTATCATTAGTGCCTGGAATTAATTGTTCCCATGACTTTGTGCCCATGGTTGATTGTTGGCATAAGCTTGCAAGTGCAGAATCAGTCTGGTTTTAAAAAATTAGCCTTTGATTTTACCCCTGCATGGAATAGTGGGTATTCTACAATGCTGGGTGTATGGATACAACAGGAAAATCAAACCTGCCTGGACCTTAATCATTCTAATACAAGATATCCTTTCTCACTCCATCTGTGCATGCAGGTCTGGTGTCATTTCTCTCCCTTAACCAAAATCTTGCCATTGTTGGTGAAGAGCTACCTTCTCTGCAGCTCCTGCCATCCAGAAAAGCCTTCCTGTATCTTTCCATCTCAGTCATCTCTTTTGAAATTTCAGCTGGAATTGGAAACGTATCATTCCTGCCTTTCTTATAAGTCATTAGTGCCCAAACTGAGGTCTGTAGACCTGGAGGTCTGTGAATCATTTCCTGATGTTCTGTGGGGACCTGTGATGTCACATGGTCACATCTCCACCATCAACCACCAGGCTTCCAGCTGCTTCTCCAGGCAGATGGGCTCTTTGTTGCAAACTTCTTCCAAAAAAAGGACCAAACATTAAAATTAAAAAATACATCAGCATTTTTCAAATATTATTTTTCCACTTAAGCAAGTGATATAGTTTGCCACAGGGATGTTTGTATGATTGGGAATTGGGAGGTGGGCTGTGCAGCAGGGAATGAGAAATGATGGTCCACGCAAGCATGAGTGGGAGGAGTGGTCTCCATTCCAGAGGAGCGATCAAGATGTGGTCCACGCTATGAAAAACTTTTGAGAACCCATAACCTTAATTTTTTTTGGGGGGGGGGGGGTTGGTTTTGTTTTTGCATTGCCATAGCTATTTTGTATGAAAGATGTCATACAAAATAAAGCAGCATTGTAATATAAATATTTTGCATGGTTTGGCTAAAGAATGAGCATTCCAAAGCATTTTGCCATTATAAGCAGATACTTGCCCATTATTCAGTGTTAACATACATGATTGAACTGGAAGGAACTTGTCATATAATCTAATCCAAAACTCGCTATCACGCAGTCTTGCTTGATACTAAAATTAAATAATTGTGCTTTGAAGGGCATTGAATGGCATCATGAATCCTAATTTTGAATACCTGTTGCTGTTCACCACTGGCATCGAACCCAGGTTAGAATGATGATATTAAAAATAAACCCATATATATTATTTGATACAGGAGCTCTGAGAGAAATAAACTATAACCCAGCAGACCAGAGCTAATCAAGAAACTTTCTCCATGGGAATGGGAAATGAGTTTTTGGACACTGTTGCTATGCATCTGAATGGGGCCTCTCAGCCCAGCTCCCAGGTTATTTCTGTTTCTAGAGCACACTTGAATAGGCTCATTTGAAGCCATTGCACAAATCATTCTATTCTGAAAACTAGCATTCTTGGGTCTTATAAATAAACAGGACGAATAAGGAAGCCAGGCCTTCATGTGTGACTTTGTTCTAGAAGAACGTTAAATGAAGTGCATCCCTACCACTCTCTCTCTCTCTCTCTCTCTCTCTCTCTCTCTTTTAATTTATATTTTTATTTGAAGGTTGCAAGATTTTTTTCCCCCTTGCATATCACAGCACAACTGGCCATGAAGCTCAAAGAAAAAAAAAATCACATTACTCAGATGTTGGAAAGTAAGCAGACAGTCATCATTCAAGTCCTTAACATATCAATCCAGAATTGTATAATTCACATCCAGAGCTGCTACCAAGCCACAGGGGGTGTGACTTAATATGTTCCCCCAAGTCCATTATGTTATCCACATCCAGGAAGATGTCTGTGCCAAAGCTTTCTTGAATCAAAGCAATGTCCACCATTCCTCGACTGCAAGCCTGCTGAGATTTTTTCCCCCCCCAGTTCCTGGCAAATAGATATCTGGCACTAGTACATGCCAGATTGATGCACTTTGCGACAGCTCCTTTAATAATATTCAAGTCTCCTAGTCCCAGAACACACATGCTCAGCAACTGCACAGATTTCTATTGCCAATATTTTGCTGATATATGAGAATACCATATTAGCCCTCTTCCCTAAAAAAACTATTCACCCACTCCCCTCCAGACCCTGGAGTAAGGTTCTTTTTGTTTTCATATGGGACTAGTAAAAAGCGGATTTATTGTTAGTTTTATCAAATTTAGAGAGAGAAAAAGAGTGTGTGTGTGTGTGTGTGTGTGTTACACCTGGGGCTAAATTATACAATATTTTCTAATACATATGGTCATATTTAGATATCCTACACATCTGTAGTGCTGCCTCCAACATATACAGTCATTGCTCCTAGCCCTACTCTTTGTATAGTATCATTTTCAACATCTGCTTTAAGATACCAAGGACATAATGGTGAAAAAGATTAACATGTATCGATTGCAAATGAAGCATTTTTCAGAACCCAAGAGCTGAGAATAAACAGCTCACTGTAGTTGGTTTTCTTATGAGGCTAAATGGATAGGATTATAGTAAAAGATGTCTGTACTGTATAATACTCTTCATTTGCTATATTAATAATACTTTACATTTCAGTATTCAGTAGTTCTTTTCAGTAGATCTTTGTATCTAGGCTTAAAACTGTCGTGGTTCTGTGAAGACACTATCTACAGCAATGGGGGGGTTTCTCCCACTGGCGTAGGTACTCCACCTCCCCGAGAGATGGTAGCTGAGTCCATAGGAGAATTCTCCGATCGATCTAGTGCTGTCCACACGAGGGGATAGGTTGATTTAACTGCACTGTTTTTCACACCCTTGAGCCAGAAACTTATACCGACTTAATTTCCTAGTATAGACCTGGCGTCAGTTTAGCCCTACAACCACCTCTTTGAAGTAGTAGTATACCCATTTTACAGATGTGGAAACAGAGGTACAGACAGGATAACTGACTTTCCCAAGGACATGCAGGAAATCATGGGCAGAGATGAGGAACTGAACCCTGGACTTCTAGATCTGTGCTTGAACCACCACACTTCCTAAACAGATATTTGCTTATGAAGGTGAACATTAGGCGTTATGGGCTGTAGAGGTTAGTAATGACATTAAGTGATTCTTGATGGTCACCCAAATAGGAAGTCAATGTATGTCTTGTTACATACAGTCTGAATGCCTTCATCAGAAATCTTTGGATATCATTTCTTTAGTACCATGAATTTTGAAAGTGTAACAGTTTTACCTTTTAAAGATGACCTGCAAAACAAAACAAAAAAGCAGTAGTAGTTTGTGCAATTTTTTTTGCTTATTTATTATGTATAAGGGAGGCCGAAAGGTTTTTGTCAAAGTTATTTTTTCTACTTGTTTTGTATCAGGACTTCACATCTTGTCTCATGGACGATTCAAAAGAAATTGAGATAAATGGGATCCCATGATTTCTCGTGCCATGTTCAGGACTTCAGAAAACTGGCATGCAAATTTACAGAGCTCTCTTGACTTTAGCATCCTGCCTGTTCTGAGGTTGGTCAAGTAAAGGAAGGTCTGTCCCCGAAAGCAGGATATAGTGACACTGCTGTTCGCTCCGAGTCCTCTTACCATGTGTCCATTAGCCTAAGATGTAACTTGCAGGTCCACCTCTTCAGTGCCTTATTGTTATAGTTACTCCAGGTTCCTCATCCACAGAAAATGGGGCTCTGTACAGGTTCGGGAGTCAGCATGCCTGGATCCAGCTGCAGGATTGGGCCCATAGATTTTAAATTCCTCAGGGCAGCGACTGCATCTATGTAGTGCCTAGCAACTATACATATACATCAGTAGTGTCCAGAGGCCCTAATTCTGACTGGGGCCTCTGGATACTTTCATAGTACAAGATAACAAATAATTAGTAATAATTCTCAGTGGTATTCCTGATACTGAGCTGTTTGGGGGTACTGCACTTATTACTTGGCTAGCTCATTGTCACCTAATTGTACTACAGGAAGGTCTGTCCCTTACCTCCTGTCTGCTTATTTATGCCCTGAGGTTACATAAAGGCTGGATGTGCCTGAGACAACAGCCCACCAGAAATGTCTCCAGTGCCACTCTTTTTGATATGCATAGGCTCAGATTCCCCATTGCAAGAGAAACCCCTGTCTGCTGATAAGTGGCAGCATACTTTACAAAGAAAGAGACGGCTCCGTTTCTTCAGCAGAGCTCTACTTGTCTCACTCCTCAGCTGACCTGTGACCACTTGCATGTGCTCCAGAGCTCTTTGCCAAATGACAGAAAATGCACCGAAAGTCACAAGCTTCAGGAGCAAGTAGAAGCATACGAAAATCCAAACACAGCCTTTTTCAAGAATTATTCATGAGAAAGTGATTTGATAACAAATAGTAAAGGAGAAGGCTCCATTACAAATAGGCTGGTCAAGTCTTTAAAACACTTTTAAGGGGTGCCTTAAAAATATTTTTTTGCTGAGCACCATATTTCTGTTGGATGCTTTAATTAGATCAATTATCAATTAAATAGATTGTAAACCCTTTGTGGCAGGGGCCTTGTTTCCATAAACAGCTGTTTAGCTCCCAACATGTGGTTGGTGAGATTATAAATATTATTAATTATTCTTATCGTTGAGAAAACAAGGCTTTTATTTGGAAACTTAAGGTATTTTGCATGAGATGAAAATCCAAGGTCTTGATTATAGTCACCTCAAAGACCTGTACACTTGTTGCAATGCTAGGGTGGTTAGTTCTGTGGTCCAGGCCTAAATCTAATTCTAAGTATTATTATTAGTTATTTGTATTACCATAGTGTCATGGACCAGGCCTCCATTTTGCTAGGCCCTCTCCAAACACTGGCAGGAGTGCCTGCTGTCTGCAGTTGCCGCCCAACTCCCTACGGGGTGTGGGAGGAAGCACTGCCTGGGGCTTACTGCCCCAGCATGTGTGTGGGGGTGTGTGTGTGTGGGGGTGGTGTTACATTCAGCCCTCTTCTTGCAGGACATGCTATACTCTTTCACTTCATGCCCTAAATCAGGGGTCAGCAACCTTTCAGAAGTGGTGTGCTGAGTCTTCATTTATTCACTCTAATTTAAGGTTTCGCGTGCCAGTAATACGTTTTAACGTTTTTAGAAGGTCTCTTTCTATAAGTCTATAATATATAACTAAACTATTGTTGTATGTAAAGTAAATAAGGATTTTAAAATGTTTAAGAAGCTTCATTTAAAACTAAATTAAAATGCAGAGCCCCCCGGACCGGTGGCCAGGACCCGGGCAGCGTGAGTGCCACTGAAAATCAGCTCACGCGTGCCATAGGTTGCCTACCCCTGCCCTAAATCAAAACTAGTGTTGCTGCACTCTGCTAAACAGCTACCTCATCCATTCTTATTATTTATATTATGATCGCACCAACTGAGATGGAGGAATCCATTGTACTATGCACTATAAAACATGTTGTGTTTGAGTGATTAGTGATTATTCTTAGTTATTACGTGTACTGTAGGGGGATGTCGGAGGTCCAATTATGGCCCATTGTGCTAGGTGCTGTACAAAAGAGAACCAAAAGATGGGCCCTTCCCCAAAGAGCCAACTATTTAAGTATAGACAAGAGACAACAGATGGATACAGACAGACAGTGGAATGCAAGGAAACAATGAGACAATATTGGTCAGTATTACTGGCAGTGGTCTCAACTCACCAGCTGCTTAACTGTTGTCATATATGTATGTACATATTTATTACATAGCAATTGTCATACTACATCAGACCAGTATTTGGTTAGTTATTTCTGTCTGGGATTTATATATGTGTGTGTATTTACATGTATGGATGTATCTACGCACAAGTTCTTTGGGATTCCTGCAGAAGTAAACATATGCAATTGCTATTTGAGTTCATTTGGTTGGAAAATATAGACATATAAGTATATACACAATTAATTTAACCAAGCATCATTATTATAAATGAACATGGATATTTTGTCAGTCTCTAAGGTGCCGTAAGGACTCCTCGTTTTTGCTGACACAGACTAACACGGCTACCACTCTGAAACATGGATATTACTGTTTTTCCCTCATTTTCTTTCTTTTTCCTTTCGCATTTAGAAACATTAGGCCAATTCTACAGTGATGGCTGAAAGACTGTATGCACAGTGTTGCACAAATAAATCAAACTAAAGCCGACCAATTCTTGTAGACTGGCATTAGGGTAAGTATACCTTAAGAAAGTTCTTATTCAGACTTGGCTTCAGGCAATAAAACGTCATAGATGTATAACTCTGGTGAGTGAAATTTCTAGGGAGCAAATTAGGCTAAAAACATCTTCTAGAGACAGCTAGAAAGGAATCAGACACCACCCGAAAATAAGGCAAGTTATTCAGTAAATGTTTCATTTATTGGGATTCTTCCATTACTATTAGGGTTAAAAGACATGCTGTCAATAAAAATGGTACAGTTATGGAAGATTCTGTGTTTCAGGAACCTATTTCTTGTCACACACACACACACAGACCTATAATACTTGATATCACCTCATGATAATGTGTGATTACACTCTGCATGCATATTCCTACCCATTAAGCATTTTATTGTTAGGTAAAATTATCTCTGTCAAAAACAAGATGCATAGCAATATTTTAGGCACTAAAAACGGAAGAATGCTCCATAGACATGACTTGTGAAACTGAACATGGATTTAAAGAAGTTAGTTCCCATAGCAGTAAGTAAAAGGTCTCTGGGTGTCTTATTTCCGAGCGTCCCTCTGACAAGCGGTGAAGTAAAGCATATACCTGGGGATTAAACCACCATCAGGTTAGCCCCCACAAAAGATAAAGCAAACAGCAAATCTCACTGTGGAACCATAACTTCGGCTTTTGGCATTTCCCCATTTTATAGCTTCTTCATACTGCCTCATCTTTGTTTTTCTTTTTTCTTTTTGTCAGTGCTCTGATTACATAGAACAGCCAGGGCCTCTATCCTTTGGCTCTGTAGCTTTGTCTATCCTAGAAAAAATTCCCACCATTGCTAATGTTGATGCAGCTCCATCTGCGGCAACAGTGTTGGAAGCATAGACTCCAGGTAGCCACCATTGTTTGTAAGTTTCATCAACACCTGCTCAATGTAGAAAAACCTTATGGCAGTGCAAACAGAGTTAGTGGTCTAAGATCACCTTTGAAACACCCAAAGTTCCTCAAACCATAGATTAAAATCTTAGCATGGTCAACTCAAGCCCTTCAATGTTTCTGAGATACATAAGCAGAGTTCTATGCTTGCAAGTCTACAGTGTAGGGGCTTTTGGAGAAGACCTTAGAGACAGAGGTCCTGTCCCACATGTGTAGCAGGTACACTACTTGGTCCAAATGGTGGTTAGTGGACCATATTTCTCTATTAGAGACATAGCCTCTGGGGGGGACGTTAAAGATTCCAAATAATTTTTCATACAACTAGGGGTTTACCCTGCTAGCCTGGGCCAAACTTTCCCTTCTCCTCTCTGTTGTGAAATGTGGATTGGGTGGCACCCGTAGGTGCTGGAACTAGGGGTGGGGTGGTGCTGCCGCACCCCCTGACTTGAAGTGGTTTCCATCATATTCAGGGGTTATAGTTTGGTTCAATGGCTCTCAGCACCCCCACTATAAAAATTGCTCCAGCACCCCTGTTGGCACCCCCACTCTGCTTTTCAGCAGTGCTGTTTCTGGTGCATTGTGGAATCCTTTGGGTTGAAAGGCATTCTGTGAATGTAAATGGTGACATTACTCACCGTAAATGATACAAATTCCCTAATCTGACCTTGTCCCACTTGTTTCACAAAGCAAGCCCAACATATGGTGTACTGTGCCAAGGCTGAGACCTATGATGGTCTAGACAGTCACTTGTGCTCCCGGATCTACACCATAGGACAACTTTGCCAGGATAACTGATGTCTATGGAAGGCCAAACTCTTAGCACCTGCCTTTGACACACCACCTGTTGCTTCAAATTGGGTATCAAAACAATAAATCATATGTTTCACACAATGGATTAGCTTGACTTTTTTTTCTGAATATTATATTACTTTGGCTGTTGCAAGTTACACATTTTTTATCCATGGTACCCTCCAGCTAACAGGTGCTATTGACCCTTTGAGAGCTCATTCCACCAAAGGCATTTGTATATTTGGAACTATTAAAATTGGAAACCAGGAAATAAATGAGATATGATGCATATGCTCCTATGAGTAACTTTATTAAATAATGACATTCTAATGAATAATGACAACACTGTGACTTGCTGCTCTTTTTTTAAATGTAGCTGTTTGAAAGGATAAGCATGGGTCAATTAGAAAAATGCACAAGGTTAATAACAAAAGCCCCAATCCTGTAATGAACTCTACATGAGCAAACCCCTGTACTTGCACAGTTTTTGACCTCATTGTGGTTCTGTGCCCAGCCATGTGGGTGTAGTGGGGAATATATTCCAGGATCGGGACCTAACTTTTGCATCAGGAGCCGCTAGGGCCAACCTTTGCACCTGGGTTCCCAGTGCAGGATCAGGGCCTAACAAGATCTTACAACCGCTTACGGATGTCAGTAGTGTTACTTACATGAGTAATCCACGAGTAACATTATTCACATGCATAACTGTTTACAGAATCAGGTCCTTCATTTGTTAGCTCCCTGGGGCAGAGAATCTCCTTCTATATCTAGTAGAAAACCAACCACATTTTTGATGCTAAACAAGTAATGGCACTAATTACAGTGCAAAATTGTTAGGGAAGCATGTTTGCTAAAAATCTATACCAGAACATAAAAATCCCTTTAAAAAAAGTTATTTTTTGTTCAATCGGATCCAATTATAACACATGGTCCTATAAAGTAAGTAAGAGTTCAGCATGTTTGGTATTTCTAATCTCATATCACACCAGAGTTTAAAATAATTAAAAAATCAAAAGGAAAACAAAATTGAGTATATTTGTTACTGTGTCACTCTGCAAGTAAACAGCTTGCAAAATGTAACCATTACATAGCCAGGGATAATTGGGAAGTGTGTGTCCAACCATAGCTATTTTGCAAAATGTCTAAAAGTAAAAGCAAGTTAGTCAAAAGACCAGAAGAAAAAGAAACTGTTAAATCCATTTGTACATTGATTTAACAGTGAAGTATTTCATTCTTCATGTTTTTACTTGGTGTCTTGAAATAATCCCTTTTCTGTCTCCATACTCCCACTTAGACATTGTTCACAGACTTATTTATTTATGAAGTCTGAAGGTTAGTCCCTACCTGCTGAGACTAATTAGCCCTGTTCTTTGTGTCCTATGCAATCCTGTCTGATTAAATGTACACATTTGTTTTACTTCTTTTCATGCTTCCTTTCACTCTATTTCTGCTTTACTGATTAATATTAAAGTTGTAAGTTGCAGTGATTTTTTTATTTCTATTTTGTCTGCATCTTTCCCTTTAGTATGCAAATTTCTATGTGAACTTTTTAATGCCTGAGAATTTGTGTTAGCCTTGTCGATCTCTGTATTATTATTTTTATTATTCTTTTTAGAGAAGACAGTTTAGCTGAAATCCCCAAACTCTCTAAATATTGCATGACAAATTGACTTTGTTTTGGAAACGCTACGTGCTGAATGGCCCTTAGTAGGAGCAGCAGGTTAGATTTCTTGGGGAATGTTTGGATTATTTAGTACAGCCTGTCCCCTTGCTTTCTAATACCATTTCCATTAGGCAATTTACTAATTCCCATTGAATTTACTGTCTCTGTGCCCCCTCCCTCCTTTGTTCCTTGTCCATGTTAAAGTTTCCCATTGACTCGTCCATTGTTATAATTTGTCACTGCTAGAAGATCAATTTGTTTTCCTTCTCTCTTCAGAACATTATATTCGGGTACCAGATGTCATTTCTTGCATCTGCATTATTCCGCTCCCCATTTTGTTGCTGTGTAGAGCCTGCACTCTGGGTAGTGGCTTAAAAAAACAACAACTGCTGCCTCAAATCCTTGAACTGAATACCCTTTCGTTATGTCTTGAGCGGTCAATTACTCCCCGCCCCCCCCCAATAATCTACATTTGGTAACTTATTTGCTGGCTGGTTTGGGGGACCATTCAGCTGGTCCTATTTATTCCAGTGGCTATGTCACTTTCAGTTTAATTTTCCTGTTGTGATGCTTACAAAGCCAACACAAAAAACTTTTCACCTCTCAAGTCACAGAGTCCTGGATCTCCCTCCTCTCTTGATAATTAACGTATCAATCACATTCCTTTTCCTCCAATTTTTTTCCCCATTAAAGGTAAAAATAATAATATGCCTTACGCCAAAAATTCTTTTGGCGATATCTGCTCACTGAAGAGTTATCTTGCACATTTTAATCCAGTAGGACTATAATAATAATAATAAATAATACATGCAAGAAGAAAACGCTGGGTAAGAAAAGGGGTTTATTTCATGATTATTTTAGTTTCTTACCTACAACGATTGGTAATAAAAAAAAATCTTAACGGGTTTAAAAAAAACCAACCACAAAAAAAAAAAAAAACCAAACAAACCCCATGCAAAAAACCTAACCACGCACAATAAAAATAATGTCACAGAAAATCTCTGAGTAATTGCACTTTGCCCCATGCATACAAATGTATATAGTTAATCATCTCTGCTCTATAAAAGTTACAGCTTTGCAAACAGCAGACACAAGGGCAGGCATCTTTTCCTCTCTTCCTAACTCCTATATATTTTTTTCCCCTTCTTGTGCAAATGTACTTCTGAAGTAGAGTGCAATTTTCTCCTCTCCCCCTTTGCATGTGTTTTGTTTTTCTTTGGGTCATTCCCTTACATTCCCTCCTCCCCCTTCATTGTCTCCCTTCAATCCAGTCCCTTTTTTTCCCCTAACACTCACTAAACTCTCTCCGGCTCTTGCCAAAAAGGATCATTGTTAGTTCTCCACTTCCCCCACCCTCCTCCTCCTCCTCCTTTCTCCCCTCGCTCATTCCCCAAACCTGTTTAGTTATGCACACGTCACCGGGGGAGCCCCCGCCCCCTCCTGCATCTCATTAAGTGCCTAGTGTGTTTCTCTCTCCCTGTCAATAATCCCGGATCCCAGACTTCTCCGTTCCTCCGGATTTCGATCCCCCTTTTTCTATCTGTCAATCAGCGCCGCCTTTGAACTGAAAAGCTCTCAGTCTAACTTCAACTCACTCAAACCCGAGCGGCACGGGCTCCCTATATCTGCGGCGTCTCCCCCCCTCTCCAGCTGACTTGTTGTTTGGTTTGTTTGTATTTTTTTTAAAAACCAATTTCCCCCTCCCCCCCCGTCTATTTTTTTTTTAATTATTATTATTCTCACATTGGGTGTGGGGTTGGTGCGCCCTTGGCACGCTGATCAGCTCCCTGGAAGGAAGGAAGAAAGAGAGAGAGAGGGGTGAAAAAATCCAGAAGAAGAAGAAACCCAAAGTCACTGGTGCAAAGAGGAAAGGAAAGACATTTCCCTCCCCTCCTCCTCCTTCTTTTTCCCCTCCCCAGGAGGAAACAGAGAAGGAGAAGAAGAAGAAGAAGAAGAAGAAGAAGAAAACCCTTCACCTTGGACTTTTTTTTCCCCCGGTGCAAACTTTTTTCCTTTCTTTCCCCCCCCATCCCCCCTTTCCCTTGTTGCAAAATTGCTGCTGGTGGGGTGAGCCGGCAGGAAAATGCCGCAGCTGAACGGTGGTGGAGGAGACGACTTGGGGGCCAACGATGAGCTGATCTCTTTCAAAGACGAAGGGGAGCAGGAGGAGAAGATCTCCGACAACTCCTCGGCAGAGCGGGATTTAGCGGATGTCAAGTCCTCCTTGGTCAATGAATCAGAAACGAATCAAAACAGCTCCTCAGACTCGGAGGTAAGGAGGGGAACCCCCCCAAAATCCTCCCCCCCCTTTGGCTTTGGGGGCAGGCAGAGGTGGGGGGCAGAGGGGAGTTGTGCTTTGCAACTGTGTTTAGGGGGCTAATCCTCAAACACAACTTGGGGAGGGGGGGGGTGTTGTAATGTTGCTACAATGTTTGACTTTAAGTTTCCTCCATTGCACAAACTTGTAACTCTGTTTCTCTCTCTCTTTTCCCCCCTCTCCACCTTTTTTGTCTCCCCCCCCCAATCTTTCCTTTCTGCCCCCTCCTCCCCCCAGGCGGAGAGGCGGCCTCCGCCTAGGTCCGAAACTTTCAGAGATAAATCGAGGGAAAGTTTAGAAGAAGGTGAGTACCACGAACCCCCCACCCCGCCCCCAAAGCGAGGAGCCCCCCAGCTCTGCGGGGCGACCTGCCGAAGGAAGCCCAGTGCGGCCCCAGCGGCGCGCTGCTGCGCCGCTGGGCCGGCTGCACAACTTTGCCTGGGGGGGAGAGACACTTTCTAAACAAAGTTTACCCCCCCTCTTTTTTTATCCCCCCTTTTTCACCCCTTCTCTCTCTCTTTCTGCCCCGCCATGTTAGCTGCGAAAAGGCAAGATGGAGGGTTGTTTAAGGGCCCACCATACCCTGGTTATCCTTTTATAATGATCCCCGACCTGACCAGCCCGTACCTCCCCAATGGATCGCTCTCTCCAACTGCAAGAACAGTAAGTGGCGCATATACATCTCTCTATTTTAAACGATCGTTCACTGCTTGGATTGTACATTTCCTTCCTCTTCTCCCCCCCCCTCCCCTCCCCAGCTCTAAGCCCCCTGCATGTCCTCCCTCCCCGTCCCCCTAGTCAGAAACTTTCCAAACTTTCATGGCTTTTGCAGAATGGGATTTGTTTACACTTCGCCATATTTTTTTTTTCTTTTTTACTTTCAGTTTTGCGTGGAGGTCTTTTCACCTCTCGATTCTCCCTTCTTTCAAAAAAGTATAAATCCCAGGCTGTGTTTTGGTTTCTTTTCTCATCAGCTGAATCTCAAATCTGATTTCTACAAAACTCTTTATTTGCCATGGTGAATGATCTGTTTTCTTCTGCCCTCTTCAGTGGCGTCTTGGTCTCTTCCCCCTCCCTTTTTTTTTAACCTCCCCCTTAACCCTTTCCTTGCTGCAGAAGCTCTCTCAGATACTGATGTACTGTATTAGGAGTCACCAAGTTATATAGTTTCTCTCTTATCCTGTTTTGTAAAGACTAGAACTTTTTTTATTTTTTTAAATTCCATTGCAAGTTGTCTGGCCTTTTTACTTTGGTTCAGCAATTTCTCTCTCTTTCTCTGTGTGTTTATGGCAAGTTGTTTTACACTTTTTTGGGGAACGGGAAGGTTATTGACATTTAATTGCAAACTCACATGCTTGATTAGTTTAAACTGAACGAACCTTGATCAGGGAGATGAATCCATCTCTTGAACGCTCACAGAAAAAGCCCATCCTTACCCGGAGCTAAACACACAGCTCTTATTTTGCAAGGGGAGAAAGACCTGAAGGAGTTCTTTCTTTATTTGTGTGTGGCTAAGCTGAGTCCTGAAAGGAGTTCGAGCAAAGCACAGACCAGGACTGATACAATAAACAGAAACGGCCTTTTAAAAAATGAATACATTAAACAAACCCCCCACTTGGAAGTGCATTCTAGAAATAATAATCTTGCTGAAAATATGTGTGTGTGTGTGTGTGGATGAAGGGCCAGATTTTCTGGGTAAAAGAGAGAGTCTGTATGGAGGAGGAGGGAAGTAATTGTAGTTCAGATAGTGGGGTTCAATTAAACTTTGGGGTGTGATGGGGGTAGGTTTGTCTCTTGCTGCTGTTTCTCCTTTGATGCTTTGTAGTATCACTAACTGTGCTGTATATCCCTATGTAACACACATCAAGACTAATTTTTTTTAAAGGAGGGGTTTTTAATTATGAATGGTAAACCCATGGGGAGTACAAAATGCTAAGAAGTGTTTGTTTACACTTGCCCAGGGTTGTCATTTTGCATTCTTTAGGTGCTTTTAAATCTGAAGGGTCCCCCACCATCACCATGTATCTATTTACACATTTTTTTGTAACATGAGAGAGCAATTTGAAATAACAGATCTACTGTTCAGTAGATGTTGAATCTGTGCTAATGGATTAAGTCTTGGACGATTCCAGTTTATCAGATCTACAAGTGTTTCAAAGCGTTAAAATATTAAACATCAGGTCAGGCTTGTTTTCACTCAGTAAAGTGGCAGTAGCAACCTAGATTAGTAAATATAGAGGGATCGAAATATGAAAAACATATTTTTCTAGTTTTGCATGTATTTAAAGATGTGGTAGTATTTTACTTATTTTATTATGGTTATTATCTTGTAAGGCTGCTTTTCAAGCGCCATGATTTCTCAGACTGTGGAAGAGGGTGACTGCAGTTTGTAATTTTAATGATTGGGGAGGGGAAAAGCATAGGCTGAATGCATTATATTTTGCTTCAAATATGGTTATGTATGTATTTTGTGTGTGCATGGCTTTTTAAAAAAAAAATTAAAATTCTGTAAGCGTTAGGTTCAAGATCTCAGAGTATTCCCCCAAAATTACTTTGTTCCAAATAGTTTTATATTGCAGTTTTTTAAAAATCTTAACATGCTTTCAGTTTTCCAAGAATAGTTAGCTTAATTGAGGCATCACATTTGTTTTTTGTTTTTTGATTTTTTTTTCAAAAATATTTGTTACAACAGACATAATTCCTGATTACATTTATTTGCCACCTTCTTTTTTCTCGTTAGAACCTAAAGATATGGATCATTTAGTAGTTACCTTTAATGGAAATATTCCTCCCCTTCTCCCTACATTTAAAAAAGGCCTTCATAAGAATGTTCTATTTGTATGAATTAAAGGTATTGTATAAAAGATTACATGTTATTTTATTGTTGACATAGCAGGTGGCCTTGTAGTGTGTTATCAGATGGATTCTAAAAGGGATATTTCCACTCTCAGTAGGCAATTTTATTATTTGCACATCAGGAACCACAAACCTTTTCATATCTTCACCTTTTTTCTTTCACATTCTGTATGTCTCCGTGTTTGCTTACCACTTAATTATGGGCTGAAAAAATTAAAGTTATTCATTTAGGCCTGAAAGCAGAATAATTTAAAGATTAAGCAGGATAGATGTTATCTGACATACTGTATGTTCTAGGTGTATTCTTGACATCTACTAAACCAGCTTTGAATCCCAAACCAGCTAGATTTTAGTTTTAAATGCAGGTTGGAAATGTATAGAAAATTCGGCATCGTTATTATTTAATACATAAAAAATACATCTTGTGTAGACTTATAATACCCTATCCTTTAAATTTTCAGAGAGTATAAGGTAAAAAGGTGATGTAGTTGTGTAGCATATATTTTTTTCTTTTTTGTTGCTGCTGTTGTGGTTTGTTCGTTAATTTTGGTTTAGCAGAATTGTTGTTAATTTTAAATGTATCTGCAGCTGTCTGTTGTTCAAAAGCAAACTCCTGAGAACACTGATTTCTTCTTTTCTGTTTTAAGAACGTAAAGAATTATGAAGTATCATTAAATCTGCTTATGATGAATAATACATTATCTCAAGAATAATGCTTTAATTGTTGAAGACTCCATAAAGCTTGATAGTAATAATTTTATTTTAAAATGACAAAGATTTTTCTGTATAATGTTAATTTTGTCTTTGATAGAGTAATGTTGGATGGCTTTTAAGAATACAGATATGCATTAAGGAGAGATCTAGTCAAATAGAAATGTAGTAATGTATCTGAGAATCTCTGTCTCGCATATACTTGAAGAGGGACTGAGGTAGCTGGCTATTAGGAATAATAAAGGAAATAGTTTTCATTTCAAAGTTTAAAAACAGAGAAGTTGTATTTAATTTGAAACCTGCATTTAGTGTTTTAGTTCATGTTTTCAACCAGCAAATAGAAATATTTTGTTAAGAATATTTACCAGCAGATTTTTCATATTTTTATCAGTGCTGTTGCATCTTCCTTTGCCCTAAATTGTTTGCTTTCCAAGTGAGAGATTTGTTACTAGATTGCACATAAGGCAGCATCTTGTGTTTATTTCTGAATTTTGAATGCTTGGAACAGCAAAATATGAGAGCAGCCCATTCAGTAAGGTTTTACCTTCAGTAAAGGAAACTTTAAAAATAAATAAATAACAGACTTGAAAAATGGATGTTTTCCTTTATCTACTGAATCAAACATAATCCTTTCTAATACAAAAGAGGTAGACGCTGAAGTGTGAAGGGTTAATGGTGGTCCTTTTTTCCCCCCTTGAATTGTTTTGACAACACTTTTCAAAGTGTGACATTCCAAGCCCCCTGCAATACAATGTAATATTACTGTAATTACACAGGTCATTACATTTTAAATAGAGAACAATAAAATGCTTATCGGTACTGAAAAAGAACAGGTGTTCTTGCCCTTCTTTTGGTATTTATGCTAATTGTTTTTCATCTCCTTCAGAAATATTTATGGCTAGGCATGTTAAGATTTCAGTTTCGATATGATAGTATTAATTCTGTACTAATCTTAATGGTTGAGGTTTAATGTCTGCAATATGGATTATGGTATTAACATCCACCAACTAGTTTAATAATGTAGATATAGCTTAATATGTCAGCACTTTAGTGCTCTATGATACTTAGCATTCAGTGATGTGCATTATTCACTTTTTTTTTTTAAATGGACATGTTTTTAATAAAGTTTCTGGAATTGTGTAGAAACATGCTATTATATAAGAATTGATGGTCCTGTGGTATAAATTGGTTGGAACGTACAATATGAAACTTCTGAATGCTTAAGTAGGTAGATTGTTAATTCTGCAGCAGAGTGAATCAGTGTTGGTGGGATACAATGGTAAATAGTCTGGATTCTGTTAATTTTTTTCCATAAAGAATCTGAATGTCCCTGATATAATTTCATTTTAGAGAAAATGCACCATTGGTTGGTCAGCCAGCTTCTCTCTGAAGGGGCTATGAAAAATAGTTATAGCAAAGTTTCATGTTTCTGGGAGCTTGCAAAACAATATAATACAGTACTGTTACTTGAGTGTACAGGATAATTGCAGTACTGCACTTCATTAAAAATAATATTTGCTTTGGAAATTGAACATTTTAATAGGTGCACCAGTGGCTGATCTGTACTTGAAAAATTACAGTAGATGTCTTTCCAGGTTTTGAATGTATTCATACATAAACTGGTGTTGGATTTTTTTTCTATTATTTTCTCTCTTTTTGCTTTTGCTTTTTGTTTTCTTCAAACACAAAAATATATTAGGTTAATCAGTTAAAAAATATGGTGCAGCTTTCACTGAAGATTGTAAACCAGAGTTCAGGTAAAAAAGTGTTTTACATTTGTCAGATTTTCATGACTGGGTTTCAAAATCAGATTAAAAATGCCTTGTAGAGAAAGGACAGCTGCAGATTTTTTGGGTGGACATGAGTTTCTATGCCATGACTAAAACTCTGAGGACCTTTTCCCAGCTGTCTGGGAGTTATGTGGAAGTTGGATTATTGGCAGTTAAGCATGAGACAACCTGGATTTAGCAAATGCTCTCCTACACAGGAAGTAGATGACATTATAGTGGGGGAAGGGAGGAGATTCTTGTGCAGACAGAAGCAGGCAAGAAATAATATGCTTCTTCCCACCATCTCCTCGCCCCTCCCAACTTCAAAATAAGTGCTTGCTTATATATAAAATGTATTTGCAATATATATATATAATATTGTGTGTGTGTGTGTGTGTGTGTGTGTGCATTTCCCCCCCATGGTTTGTACGTGAATAGGATATTATCCCCCCCTACACTGTAACTGTTGTGAGAACTTTTGTTTCGTGGTGGTGTTTGTAGGATTAGAGAGAAGTTTAGAGGTGTGTGTTTCTTTAGGTATTAAATTACTGTAAATATGCAAGTAAGCCTTAAACCTGGGTTCATAATTGGGCAGGTTTGTGAAGGAAATGGTTAATTTTACAACCAAAGGCAAACTTGCACCTCCACAGGTCTGCTGAAAGAAATGTGCCACAGTCATTTGCTGGCAAGCAGCACAGGGTCATAAATCCACAGGGTTTATTTACAGCCTATAACACTTATGAATGTTAAGATATTTGACGCCACGCTGGCCTTATAATATCCAAGGTCCACAGACACTGGCAGTGGGTCAAATTTCTTTCACTAATTATAAGCAATGAGAGATTGGGGGGTGGGGGTGGAAATCATGAAAACCCCAAAAAGCTAAGAATATTGCACTCCTCCTCCTAACTGCAGGTTTGTGTTTTTGCTTTTTACGTAGGATATAGTTAAGTTTATAATTAACACTTGGAGTGCAGAAAAATTCGAGAGCAATTCTAAACAATGCGGACAGCCAAATTAAAAAAAAAAAAAAAGTTACTACAGCTTGCATCCTTTATGAACACACTGACAGTATTGTGTAGTGTATCTAGATACCAACCCAACAAAATATTTCCCAGAATACTTAAAGAAACTTGATACCTGGAACTGCCCTTTAATTTATTGATGTACCACTGAGCTGGAAAAAGAAAAATCACATGCCAGGATTAATGCACAAGTTAAATGCATCTTGGAAATGTGTATTATTAGTCTGATTTTTTTAAAGGTGTTTGGATAGGACTTTGGTAAAAAGCTACATTGTGTGAAAACACACACAGAGTACAGCAGTTAACATCGTCAGCTTCGAAACAATAGTTGGATGAAAAAGGTTTTATGTGCTTCAAGAAGGAAAAATCTGAGTTTGCAGGGAAGAAAGTGTCGGGGGTGGGGGGCACTGGAAGTAGTGTTTGGGAGAAGAAAACGGTATCTGAGGAAGTGTAGAGAATCCAGAGGCCAGGGGAGGGTTATTAGATGACTAAGAAAGAATGCTAAAGTGCAGAGAGAAATGTTACAGACTTGAAAAAACGTATTTGGGTGAATGACTGAAGGGGAAATTGGGGAGCTAGGGATTGATTCTTAAGTGTCAAGAAAGTCTTGGGGGACAGGGAAAAACATTTTCTTCACGCAGTAAAGCTTGTTGTTCACGGCTCACTCTTGATTAAACATGCTTTCCTGGAGTGGGCAGTTAAAATTTAAGTGCTTCTCTCTTGCCTGTATGTTGTGTGTGTTTTAAACCAGACAACATGATTAACAATCTGTGCCTAGGTATTAATCTAGTTTTAATTTCTCTAGCAGTTTCTTGATTTCAGCATCCCCATAGATTACTGTCACATCCAGATCACAGATACCAGGGGACAAGCTGGGAGAGTGGGGGAGAAAAAGACTAAGAAATCGACTCTTGTTCTCCATATGGGTTTCGTCTACAAATCATGTAAATCCTGACTCTTATAAAAAAAAAAAAAAAAAGGGGGGGGGGGCTGTCATTGTACTTTCCACAAATAAATGTACATGCAGTTTAGTTGAAGGCTTTATGCATTTTCCTAGTCAATGGAATGCTGTAACTTATTAGCCTCTGGGGATAAATATGAATCCCTTAACACCACATTACAAAGATGGTGTGGTAGTACCTTTTTAACAGGTTATCAACAGTGATGTTTTTTCATTTCCCAGGATACTTCACCCCTCCCTCCTCATCTAATTCCATGCTGGCAATTCCATCTATTCTAGTTTATTCTTTTGTTTTAGGCAGGTTAAAGCCTTGACCCTTATTCTTCTTGGGGTCATACACAGGCAACCGGTTGGGCCAGTGCTGAATGAGTTAAGTTGCTAGCTAAAGTTTGGCTTCATGAAAATAAATTTGAGGCCTGATAGGCATTAGCAGGGCACAGCACATTTACAGAGCTTAATTAGTACGAACTGTAATTGTTCATGGGCTGCCAGAAGGAGTAATGTTCAGGAAAAGTGGAGTCGTTCTTTTGCGGTCTTCAGTTTTAAAACGATAAATCACTTGCATATTTGTGCAGTGATTCAAATGGAGCTGAGACCTCTCCATCTCAACATGTGGTAAATTGTAAAGTCAATGAATTGCAGATGTAGGGGACAGCCAGATTCTCGAAGAAAATGCAGAATGAATGGGCAAGAGTAACACTGTAAATATGGACTGAGGGGATAACTGGGTTTCGGCTTGCTGTGCCAATTATGATGCACTAAAAACATCAGTAATTTTGTTCTAATCAATTTAAAGTTTCCTTAAACTAAATACAGGGGTACTGCGTGACTTCACTAGAGGTGTTTTAGTAATACTGAATAACAATGGGATTCCTGTGGAAACACACATGACAGCCAGATTAATTCCAATTAATTCATTATGAGTCGTGTTAGAGTTGTTCCTAAATGAATTAGTAATGATTGGACACTTTAAAATGACGCTGCAGCCACTTTTTAATGAGAGATGTTGTGGTAGAGAATGTCTTTGCATTCTAGTTGGGAGTATGCTGGGAAAGCTGTAGTGAGTTCTGCATTTCTTATCCACCCAGAAGTCCCATCAACTTCAGTGGGACTTCCTGGCTTCAGGAGCAATGTAGCATGAAACCCATAATCTGTACAGTACAGTTCATTCTGAACAGCTTTCTGATACAGAAAACACGTATCCCTCTTTCAGTTATTAATGGAAGACTGTCTTACCTCTGCCTGATCCAGAGACCACTGAGATCAGTGAAAAGTCTCCCATTGATTTCAACAGGCTTTGGATCATGCCCTGTATGTCCTGACCTGACTTCAAAGTTTTGCAAAAAGCTGTAAAAGGATTTTTTTTTTTTTCCAAACGAATGACCCTTCCTATAGTGTCTGGTCACTGATTTTTAATATTTTAGATTCCTACAGGTATTTTATAAATAAATAAAACAACTATAGGGGCGTGATTCTGCAATAATGGTACATTGAAACCCATGGCCCTCACCCCGTGGAAGGCTCCCAGTGATTGCAGGGCCTGCTTTGAGGCCACCTTGTCAGTCAATACTGCCTTTCCGGTGTGAGTAGGTGGATTTGTATGGAAGTTGTAAAAGTTAATGATTGTTCTCTGACTCACAAGCTGCTGGTTTTAGTTTGAGGGGGAAAAAATTAATGACAGTAAATGATGGAAATTATAGGAGACAAGTAGGCCTTGGTGTGAGGAAAAATATATTTGCGTTGTTAAAATGTTTTTGCTTCTTGCTGAAAGAAGCACAAGGACAGGAGAGCTGAGGATAGTTTCTCTTTGTTGTCAGATGCTTAGGGTGCTGAATTCTTTCAGGCATATGGTCAGACATTTAAATCAAATTCTTAGATGCTTGTCCATGTGGATGTTAAAGATCCCATGGCAATTTTTTTTTTTTTTTTTTTGAAATGGGTAGGAGATAATCCTTATGTCTTGGCGAACAGTTTCCTCTGCTCAGTAAAACAGATGATTTTAATGCCCAAGGCTCTGTGGGAAGTACTGTTGAATGCATAATGGCTGCCATGTTTGACTACACAGTCTCAGCTTTACCAGTGTCTAACTTAGTGCTTTGTAAAGCTCTCTAGAGTGCCTAGGGTGTGAAAGGTGCTATAAAAACCAAAATCCTGGTCTGTCTTTTAGTTCCACTCCGGTCGGTGCTGCAGTTGAACTTCCAAAAAGAGAGGGATCCTCTGAAAAATACCAAATTGAAAATACTGCAGAGTACAATGTTTTGGCATGTGTGAATTTTAGAAACAAACATTAGAAACAAAACACCTCCAACTTTGAAGAGATGCTTCACAGCCACAAAAGAAAGGGTCCAGCACCCATGTGAGTCATCAGCTCCCCGGTTTATATCAGATCAGTTGTTCCAGGATATGGCCATGTCTATGCTAGGGACAAGTAACTAAATTCGTTTTAAAATCCTGTCTAGTTGAACTGGTGCAAACTCCTAATGAAGTTGTTCTTGAACTAGTTTAACCCTGCTTAAATTGGTTTAGCTTGGGTCGATAACTTATATAGATAAGCAAGGGTTAAACTGCTTTAAGAGCATCTACATTACAGGAATAACAGGAGTACTTGTGGCACCTTAGAGACTAACAAATTTATTAGAGCATAAGCTTTCGTGGGCTACAACCCACTTCTTCGGTTGTAGCCCACGAAAGCTTATGCTCTAATAAATTTGTTAGTCTCTAAGGTGCCACAAGTACTCCTGTTATTTTTGCGGATACAGACTAACACGGCTGCTACTCTGAAACCTACATTACAGGCTTGCTTTGGTTGAATTAGTATTGGTGTGGATAGGGCAATGGGTTTCAAACTTTTTGTATTGGTGACCCCTTTCACACAGCAGGCCTCTGAATGTAATCCCCCCCCTTATAAATTAAACCCGAGGGGGGGGGAAATATAATGGGGGGTCATGACTGTCAGCCCCACAGAGCTGACAGCTCGGGACCCCCATGTAACCACCTTGTGACCCCCTGAGGGGTCACGACCCCCAGTTTGAGAACCAACGGGGTAGGGTTTATGTGCAGCATTACATATAGATAGCTGCATTGGTGAGTTCCCAGACTCAACAAAGGACTACTGAAAGGTTGTGGGTGGTTTGTATGTTTAAATATTTACTGGTATAAAGAATCCCATGAGAAGATGTAACCTTGAACGAACATATCAGAAGAATAAGATGGTAGCCAGACTGGCTACCTTTTTGTTTGCCTTGAGAAGTAGAGGAGAGATTCTTTTCTCCATGTGTGTCTTTGTCTAAAGGTATGAATTGTTGTTCCATGTCTGGATGCCAAGTTGTTGTGTGTGTGTGTGTGTGTTTTGTTTTTATTTTAAACTGAGCATTTTAGTTTACTTCTCCCCTTTGCCCAAGCCCTCCCCGTATTTCCCCCCAAAATAAAACGAAGAGTTTTTTGTATCTATACAAGAAACAGAGGGGTGTTAAATAGAGAAGTCATGTTTTTTATGGGAGTTAGCCAAGCACATAACTTTTGTAGTAGCCAAAAATATAATTGTATAAAGAAAAATACATTGCCCCATAAAGGATATTTATCTGCATAAGGACAAAATATCTTCATAATCCATAGACCATCAAAGATGGGATGCCTAATTTATTTATTCATTTTTGGGGAGTATATTTTGCCTTGACATCAACTGTTGCTTACTTGTGGCAGTTAACTGTACTTTGTGTTTAACTTCAACTCATTTTTTAAAAATGTGAATGTCTATGAAAACTAAACCAAAAGTGGAATTGGATGAATGAAAATGGAATTTGGAATCGTTACAGCTTTGTTAATATATTTGTAATGTGATTATCTGCCTGGTTACATGTGCATGTCTGTGTTTATGTGTGATATATATTATTCTAGTATGTATACTTTGTTATCAGGTGTCTATCCAATTTTAATTGACAATATAAGATTCCTGTGGTTACCCTGTGCACAGATTGCTTTGGGGCTCTACAGGGTTTGTGGGAAGAAAAGATTCGACAAGTTTCCATTAAGCTCTGAATCGGGCAATTGGAAAAGAGGAGAATGAAATGAGCTGAAAAGAGGAACAACTTGTTAATGTTGCATTCTGTGCTTGGAACGAGAAACCTCTTTTAGACAAGAGTGGTTCTCAGGCCAAGAATTTCAAACTCGGAGAGAAACCTGTCCAGAACACAAAAGTTGTTTGAACGGGGTGCAGAATTGTCACAGTAATTAGAGCAATCTCCGTTTACTGAGTGGCAGCTTTTATAAAGGACAGGGGATAAAGGGTTCAAATTCAACTTTCTCTCTGTGATTCACTTTTGATGAACTGCTTCTGTGTATGTGAAGGAGTGTGTGCGTGTGTGGCCACATTTTCGACTACTCATTAAATTGTCCTTGTTTTATATGAACCCAAGAGTTGATTTGTTTTTTTCCTCTAGTGACAATTCCAGGCATTATGCTTTATCTTGCATTGGTATTCTAATTGGACTGATATACTGTACTAGGGTGATACTGACTGAAATTTGTCTCTGCTTTGCTTTAGGAACAAACATATTTCTTAGTCAATATGCATCATTTTATACCCAGTGCTGCAATTTCTGACTCTTGCAAACAGTCCCATTAACTTGAATAGGACTGCTTGCTTGCAGGAGCAAGGACTGTTTGCACTAGTGGTGGGGCTAGTCCCTTAAAGTTTTTCATCTAGTCAGTCTGGAGTTTTGCTATTGATCTCATTGGGAGAAGGATCTGGCCCATACGCTGCATGAGGTTGGGTCTTGGGAATAAGTCAAATAATTTGTTACAATTTGTTTTTTAATTGTTGTTTGTATTCTGGTAGTACCGAGGCCTCAATCTGGGTTCCGTTGTGTCAGGCACTATACAGACACACGTGGAGAATGGATAGCTTATTCAGCAATGTGAATGTTAGTAACAGGAAGAAAAGATTAAGAGTCAGTGGGAGTTAAGTTAGGCCTGCCCCTAAGAATTAGATTGACCTAGCTTAGGGCTGTGAAAAATTTCACACCCGTAGCTGGGTTGACCTAATCCCCACTGTAAATGCACCTAGGCCGGCGGAAGAATTCTTCCTTCCATGGAATTCTTCTATTGACCTACCTACTGCCTCTCAGAGAGGTGGCTTAATTGCATTTATGGGGGAAAAATCCTTCTGTTGATGTAGGAAGTGTCTATGCTTATGGCTGTAGCTGCTGTATTGTTGGCATACCCTAAGTTGCTTAGTGACTTTTGAAAATTTTACCTTAAATGCATAAATTATACAGATGTATCCCTGTTCGCATTTTATTTGTTATTACTGCTTTAGCCTGAGCGTCAGCAGAGCCTTTTTTAAAATCATGTAGGGATCTGTCATTGTAGTTCGTAATCTTTCCAGGGTAGAGACCTTTTTCTAATTTATTTATGTGATACTGCTTTTGGGTGCTGTATAACTTAAATAACTCAATCTTGCCCCCTTCTTCCATCATTGTCCCCAAATACACAGGTGAACCTATACACAAAAAAAACCTTTGCCCGATCTCTTGCTCTGTAACCCTATTCCCCCAACTTTAAATTCCACCTCCAGGAGAGGGGGAGTGGAGACTAGCCAGGCAGGGTGGGAATGGAGTGGGCACACATTTTCCTTTCCCCCTTCCAGCTCTGCTTTAGAGATTCCCAGGAAGAGATAATACAGCCTTTTCCACAGAGCATTTTTTTGGAGCGGTGGGAGATCTGGGGGCATCCACAAGGAAGTTGGGGGACAAAGGGGCCAATCTTGCCTCTCTTACTTTCGGGGAGGGATAGCTCAGTGGTTTGAGCATTGGCCTGCTAAACCCAGGGTTGTGAGTTCAATCCTTGAGGGGGCCATTTAGGGAACTGGGGTAAAAAAATCTCTCTGGGGATTGGTCCTGCTTTGAGCAGGGGGTTGGACTAGATGAACTCCTGAGGTCCCTTCCAACCCTGATATTCTATGATTCTAATGGGATTTCTCATGTGAGATAAAGTCAGTGGATTATTCACATGAATAAGGGGTTGGGCTGCTAAAGTATTTGATTACTACATTCCAGGACCTACATCAGATCAGGACCTAGGTACACCTTCAAGTAGAGGAGAGTAGAATACTTGTAACTAAGTCCAGAATTTCTTGACATAAGACACTTGTCACATTTCATTGGAAACCGGAAAATACGCCAATTACCCCGAAAAGAAACTGACTAATGTATATACAGGGGTTTTATTAAGCAAAATCTGGCATTTTCCATTGGAAATGGACCAGTTTTTAGGTAGACCCTGGACCCATTTCTTAGCAAAATCAGGTTTGTTATTTTGAGCAAAGGCAGCATTTTTGCACCAAAAAGTTGTGAAAACTTGTTCATGTGCAAGTTCTCAGTGTGAAAACAGCTGCTCTGTCCAGCCTGTGAAAGGATAGTGCCGGGATTTCTGAATGCAGTTCCTCTCAAAGCAGATGCTTTTTTTCTTCACTTTTGTAGCACTCTGCTTGTCTATGCCTTTGGTAATATGAATCTAGAGATTTTAACATTTCCAAGGTAAAGTACGCACAAGGGGAATTTCCTTTGGAATTTCATGCAGGGAATAGGTGATCCTGGTAATTGTGCTCATTTGTTCACTCGTTGTCATGACCTGTATAAGTAATTATACATTCTACTACATAAGATCTATAATATAATTTAGTCTAAAACATGTGCTACCCCCTAAGGCAGTTAAGATGTGCCTGCCAGCCTGAAAGTCCTCAATATGCATGGGTCCAATTATCAAAAACATGGCATTTATTTGGATATACCTGTTGCAATTTACTGGCCTCTATTAATGCTGCTTTCCTGCACCCAATCCCTTGTGTTTTATAATCTGATAATTTCTCTGTAATGGATGGCTTCTTCAGTTCCATATGTACTGTAGTAATTCTGCATCCCTCAGGGTAACTTGATATCTTATATTTGGTTACTGAATAGCCTTCCCTTTACTTTGGATTACTATGGTCATTTTAAACCTAGTAACACATAATAATATGTGCATCTGCAATCAATGCCATGGCTCCATTTAGATATGGAAGGAGGAAGCGGATGTCTTCTCTTCATAAACTGCTTGAGAGGTGGTCCTGTAGTTTGTGACGACAGCAGAAAGCTTTTATTTATTTATTTATTTTTTACAGTTCTTCATTCAGTTGCAAAGCATGTTACGCAGCCTGTAAAAGCAGCCATTGGTTGCAATTCACGTGGTGATTCAGTGCGACAGAGCCCCTACTACATCAACTGGCATCAACTAGCGTGATCAGTATTGTTTCACAGTCTTGCTTTTCTGCCTGTTTTGGGGATTTTTTTTTTTAATGTGTGGCAGTAAGTAGTTTTAAGGTAAATAAGATGCTTCTCTTCAGGGGAGTTCATCTCACATGTATGGTCGTAATCCTGCAAAGACTCACACATGTGTTTAACTTTACTCACCTGAATACTCAGTGGGATTGTGAGCATAAGTGTTAGCAGGATCAGGGCCTAAGTATGTAATCGTGGGGGTAAGGAGGATGGGGAGGGGGGGGGGCAAGGACCAAAGGGTATACAAAAGAGATGTTGAGAACAAGTGGCAAATGTTTGTCATCTTAACTTCCTGCAATCATGTTAAAGTACAGTCCTATCTGAAGAACAGCACTGTAAAAATGAAACCTTATTACATGACACGTCTTTTCTTTGTGCCATTCAGCATCTGCTAACTGGGGTAACTTAGAGCCAGATTTTTAAAGGTTTCACGGGGTTGAAGGACCGAAAGGACCATCAAATCTAGTCTGACCCTCCTGTATGTCACAGGCCATTAAATTTCACCCAGATACCCCTATATTAAGCCAAAAGATATTTGTTTAGACCAAAACATTTCAGTCCTCAGGAAATGAAAATACCACAGGCAGAGAACAGGAGAGACCAATACTTGAGTCCCCTGCAGCGGCCCTGATTTCAAGGGGAATTAGGAGCCCAGGTGCTTTTGAAAATCCCACTAGGTGCCTGTCTCCATCTTCGGGTGCCTAAATACCTTGTAAAATCTATTTTTACTGCTACTTGCTCCAGTAACACTCCAGTGAATTGGATTCTGTTTCTTCTTTGTCAGTTAGATGAATTGTTTGTTAAATTTCAATTACAGGGTGTGTCAGTTACACCTGTACAAACCCACAGGCATAATTAAGGGCATAGTCTGGGGTTGCACAGGTCTAACTGAGGCCAAAATTTGGATTTCAGGGTCTTCTATTACTGGGTGTGAGGGAGTGAGTGTGAGAAGGAAAGAATCCAGCTTGATTTTTAGATCCCAGGTTAAAATTGCATGGCAGACAGTTGGGGAAGGAGGAAAAGAGGAAATTCATTTTAAGTACATTTGAAATGGAAACAGAAAAGAAATAAACATTAGATAACTCCTCCACGTGCCTTTTTTTTTTTTTTTGCAGAGTCACTCTTCAGAATAAACCACACAGAAATAGTGTTAAAAATTTGTGGCTTGATTGCCTTAGTGTTCTGGTTTAATTATGACTCATTTTTGTATGAACCTAAAGTGTTGGAATAGAACGGCAGTTTATTCTGACCTAAACAGAAGTCAGTGTCATGAACACCAGATTTAAACTGAGTAAACACGATGAGAATTTGGCCATCAACTGTTTTCATGGAAATCAATAGCACAACTCCCATTGGTTCCGGTGGGGACAAAATCAAGTCCTTTGGCTCCTAGCTAAGGCATTTTTCCATTGCCTCAAATCAAAAGGGACTTATATACAAGGAATGGGATTCAGGCTAATGGAAAAATATGTGGTTAAGTAGGCTTGGTGTGTATCCTGGTGTCTGGTGCTACCTCAGAAGTGAAACTTCTATTAAACAAGACAGATGTGTGTGTAACAAACCCCTCCCTCTTACATTATGGGTATAAAAGCACACCATAAAAGGCAAGAAAATTCAAATCTGAACCTCAGAACTTTACTTTGATTCTGTTGTGCTGATTGTATAGCATCATCTAGTTTACGTAACTTCATTCATGTATGTATTGCAGTGGTCATACTCATTTTAGGGGTAACTCCATGAAAGTCCAAAGGAATTACATTTGGGTGAATTTATTTAAAAAAATAATTAATTGCCAATCTTCCAAGTCATCATTTGGTCTCCATACACTCTCTTAAACCCCCCTTTCTTTGCTGTCATCTTCTGTTGTTGTGCTAGGCTGTAAGCTCTTTAGGTCAGAGACATCGTATTTACCTGTTGTCTGTGACATCTGAAGTGTGAAGAGCTATATTTAAAAAAATAAATACCTGGTCAAATTATTCTTTGCAAACAAACTATCAGATTAGTTTAGTCTGTTCAGCCCCTCCTCCTCCGTGTTCAGGAACGAATTTTGATGGTTACGAATGGATACAGTATTTGCTGAATACTTCATGCAACAAAATTTCAGCCTGTGGGTTGTTTGCTAACAATTTGCTCTTCTTTGTGATAAGTGATTGCTCTCCTAAATAGCATGGTATTGGTCAGGTGACTGAAACTTTTTAAACAAAAGAATAATGAATAGTGACCCCTCTTGTTTTTGCACAGATACGCTTGTTTGCATGTGAATATGGGTATTCACATGAAGAACAACCATCCTCCAAACATTTGCTTGAAATCCATCTGCCTAAATGCTAATAAACAGTGAATGATAAAGTTGGAGCATTCTTCAATCCAGCAATCATTAGGAATTGAAAAAAATGTTCATTTTTTTCAACCACCCTCAATATTTGATTAGCTCTCGTAATTTGGTGCACTATGGGCATATTTCTCCACTGAGTGTTTTAAGAACTATACTAGCCACCAAAAACAGAGCTCCCCGAAGATAGTAGGGACATGTTGGAAAGCAGAAATGTTTAATAGCACTTTTAAACAGAATTGATTGCCACAGTAAATTGCAAACTGTTGGGATGGTTTTGTTTCTAGCACATGCAGTTGGCTGAGTAAATTACTATATTGTTTCCTAATCAGACAGTTGTCTTTTCCTGTGTATCTCCCACTATAGCCAATGGCAGGTTTGTGGGAGAAAGGGCTGCATTATGCTACAACAGGGGTTGGCAACCTTTCAGAAGTGGTGTGCCGAGTCTTCATTTATTCACTCTAATTTAAGTTTCGCGTGCCGGTAATACATTTTAACGTTTTTAGATGGTCTCTTTCTCTAAGTCTATAATATATAACTAAACTATTGTTGTATGTAAAGGAAATAAGGTTTTTAAAATGTTTAAGAAGCTTCATTTAAAATTAAATTAAAATGCAGAGCCCCCCGGACTGGTGGCTAGGACCCGGGCAGTGTGAGAGCCACTGAAAATCAGCTCACGTGCCGCCTTCGGCATACGTGCCATAGGTTGCCTACTCCTGTGCTACAACCTGGAGGTCCTGTCTATACTGGGATTTATTATTATTTATTTATTACTTAACACTAATACACTGGTGCAGTACACCCACACTGAGACTGGGCTTGCCGCACCATGTTTTACACTGATAAATTAATGTAAATCCCACTGGTTTCAATCCCCATTTTGCACTGGTGCAGTGTGTATATATTAGGTGTTTGAAGTATAGCCATATCAATATTACACACGTGCACATTTCTTGAATATAGCAATCCATAGTTAATATTTTTAGATGGCTACTGTCATGCTTGGTAAACCTTCCCAAAATCCTGATTAGGCCCCAGTCACACAAACAAGCAGTTAAATAACTATGCATGTGAGAAGTCTGGTTGATTTTCAGTGGGGATGCTTGAGTGGGCGAGGTGATCAGTGCATGGAACACCATCTTCTGTGGCCACGCCTCCATGCTAGCTAATACTAGTTCAGGATCAGGACCGAGAGGGTGTGATGCAGCTGTGTTTTAGTAGTGCTGAAGTGTTTGAATGCTGTAGAAAAATCCAGAGTTTAGGCCCTAGGAGGTGGCGGGGAAGGAGGTAGGAATTTGGAATTAAGTGCAAAAATTGTATATTAAAATGGGGAAAAATATTTTAAGACCTTTACAACATGAAGGGATTCTGCCAACTCAAATTTGGTCTAAAATTTACCCCCCCCCCCAAATTAAGACCAATGGAAATGTTTCCATAAATGGTTTTTTTTTTTTTTTTTTAAGTTGCCATGGAAATAGATGACTTTAAACGAACAACCCTCCCATTGCAGTATTTGTGACCTCAATCTTGTGGCACTGAGAACCTGAAAGGGGAGTTGAATTTAAACTGAAGTGAAGCTGATTTTTATTGAGTTTGCTGGAAAATGAAGCAAAAGGCAAACATCATAAATGGTGACAAGCATATTATATTTAAAAATATTTTCCGTTTTAATAGTCTGGCTCACAATTCTTCAAGGTGATTTTTAGATTTTTCACATTAAGCCTCCTTAAAGGTGCTTCAGTAAATGTTTTGCAAATTTTGTTAACGCAAAAATTAAAATAAAGTCCTTGTATGTCAAAACTCACTGTAGACCCCAAGGGTTCACCAGCGTGGATCCTATCAGGTGCTTGAGGTTCTGATGCAAGGGCTGGAAGAGGTTTAATGGGAAACCCCAACACTGATTTTCACAGTGGAACTGGTGACAGAAGACACTGATGCAATTCAGTGCCTGAATAATCATTTTATTATGGCTTGCTAAGGTACTTTTGGGGAACTTGTCTGCCTCTGCTTAGATTCTCTGCTAAAGCGGAACCCCCTTTTATAGACAACACTCAGTGGTTTCCATTGAACCACCTGGCACTAAACAGGCCATTTGAAGATAGTTCTTTAAGGAGGGTGGAGTGCATTACAAAGCACAGTGCTCAGAAATTTAAAACCATTAATATTCTTCCATGAACAGGTAGCATTGTTCTCTCAGCTATTGTTTGCTAAGGCTTGATGCCCATGTGGGCAAACAGAGACTTTTGTTAGATACACAAAACCAGAATGTTTTCAGTATTGATTCCGTCTGAATCCCTGATATGTTAGAGTGTAGTCCAACAAAGCCAAATGTCCTCCAGCTGTAATTTAGCTTTATCATCAAAGGGTGACAATAATAAGGTGGAATTTTTTTAAAAGATTATAATATTCTCCTAAAATTTGGATGTTGTGTGATGCACATAGGTAGCTAATTGTGGCTTGGTGCTTGCTGGCTTTAGTCCGGCTTTGATAGAGGATTGTTTATGACATGCCTGTTTAAGACCATCTGTGGAATACCTGTATGCCATCTTTCCCTAAGCATTTTGTGTGCTCAGATTTCTGGTCACCACGCTTGGCAATGGTGTGTGCAGGGGGGAAGGGAACAACCACTCACATGGAAAATCCTGCTTGAGGGCAGAGAATGTTCTCCCACAGCATAGTTTCCCATCATCCTCCATCCCTCTTAAAAGAAGCATTGGGTTCAGCCATTGGGGAACAGCGTGGATCTCAGGGAACTACCAGAGGAGGACAACTGTCCATACAGATGCCCAGCATGAAAAGGTTCCATGCTAACGGTCATGCTGCCTCTAATGCCCGTTATATCCCTTGCACAAATGTGGGCCTTTGAAGTGATGTCCATGCACTGTGTCTCCACCCCAAGAACAGATTCTGGATCCAGGTGGGGTCAGCAAGATGGTTAGCAAGATGGGGACAGCACTACAGAAGTGGCAGCTCCTCCCTCCCCACTTCCCCCCCCCCTTTTTTTTATGCAGGCCAAGTCCAATCCACTTGCAAAAGGGACTTTCTGTACCAGGATCTTGGGGAGTGTGAGGGCCCATGCTATTTTAAATATGGTCTGAGGTAATCTAATCAGTCTTTACCCCCTGCTGTCCTCCTAAGCTGTATCCCAAAATAACCCTTGGTAGCATGACACTGAACATCACATGTGAAGCTTCCCCTCTGTTTTATAATCTTCTGTACGCAGCCCAAGTCTAATGTTTATGTGAGTGTCGTCAGAAAGATTCTATAGATGTATTCGAGCCTTCTATAAAAGTGTGACACAACATCGCTTTCTGTATTTGTCTCTCTGACGTCCTTGCTGCCTTACTTTCAATTTGGAAATGATAAAAAGCAGTGTGGATGTGCCAAATCTTGTTAAAGTAAGCATGAATTTCCACTCTCCACATTTTATAAACAATCTAAATGTCCTGTTGAAAAACATATGATTGGTAGTAGTGTTTTTTTGCCCTTTTTCTTTTTTCCTCCCTCTTCCCTTTGTTGCTTTAACCTACAGATGATTCAGAAGAATAACAAACCAAGAAAGGATTTTAATGGATCCATCCACAGATAAATATAAACCATCCGGTGGTATAAAGGTTTTATTGGCATGAGTTTCGGCTGGCCATGTTATTTACAAGAGACGAATCCACCAGTGAGTCTGTGCAGACCGTACTAAATGAGAGCCAGTAAGATTTTTTTTTTAGCACCTCCAGACTGTGAACTAGTTTTATACCACACTTAGTAAGGTTTTTTGTTTTTTTTTTAAACCAAACTTTTATTGATACTGGCAATATTTTTTTGTTGCTCTATAAAACCAAGCTTTCTTTGGTACCATGTAGACGAGAGTGTGAGAGACATATTAGAATATATATTTTAAATGTAGCTTTCCCAGATATCAGGGCATTGCACTTTGAAGATGCGACATATTGCAAAACCCTGCAGCTAGATACCAGTACTGTACATATCACTGGAAAGTCTGGAATCCCAGCTCTCTAATAGGATACAGCTTGTTTCTCTAGCTCACTTAACTCATCAGACATTAAAATTCTCACTGCTTCAGGAGTGACTATAACTAATGTAATTTTAAATCCTTGCTTTTACACGACCCACAGTTGTGGGGGAGAAGGAAACACCTTTTGTAGAAGATTTAAACAAACAAACAAAAAAGGACCACAAATGATGGCTGTTTGAAACCTGCTTGGGTGGTTTGATGATGATAGAAAATGAATTATTGAGCAGAGTTCAAGCCAGTGGGCCAAAAGTGCAGCCTAAATATAGTTTTAGTTTGTTGCAGAAATAAATGAACTTTACTCCATTGTTATCATGACTGTGTGGCATAAATGCAATCATTTAACAGTGCCATTCAATATTTCATGTCCTGTATTGAGTCTCTCTCTTGACCTGGTTGGATAGGGTGTGATCCTTTTCCAGTTGTAATCTGTGACTCTTGCTGTTGATTTCAGCAGAGATTTTATGTGGGTGTGTATGTGTGGGAAGGGGAAAATAAGTCACCTTTGGAATATTCTGTACAGCTCATATTGTTGCAATGTACTTTAGTCCTCACCTCCTTTTTTGTTTAATTTGCTTTCCTAGAGCAGGTGGAAAGAAAGTTCAGCTTTCTGTCCAAATGAACACTTCATTTGGCAGATGAGAAAGGAGGCTGGACAGCTTGGTAGTACTTGTTTGTAGCCTGACAGCCTTTTAAATGTATTTATATTGGCTAATCAATATACAGGAACAATCCACTTGCCTGCTCAACTTAAGCACCATTTACTCGAGAAATAAATGATAAAACCATTGTGCTTAGGTAATAAAGGAGGACATTTAAGAGTGATTATGGATGCTCTGCTAAATTTTTGGCATCTCATTTATCAGTGAGACAAATTGTCTTCTCCCAGGGCAGTTTTGGTGTGGCCCTGGGTGAAATCCTGGTCTCATTGAAGCCAGTGGGAGTTTTGCTATTGACTTAAATGGGGCCAAGATGCCACCTCTTATGTTCTTCACTCCACTAGACGAGATCTAGATGAGATTCCCAAATCCGATTGCTCAGCTCTTTGGACAGAGGCAGTTAGCTTGACCATGTTGGTGAGGAGGTACTACGTGTGGCTTTGTAGCAATCCCTGTACCAAATACTTTATGAGTAACATTTGATCGTCTCCAATGGGAGCCCTGTTTGGCCTTCTGAATCAAGAAGGAAAGTTGTTTTATGGACGTGGACAGGATTGTCTGGAAACTTTTGGGTCTCTTGAGAGTGATGTGGTAGATTCTCCCCTGTACCCCTTTGAAGAAAACGTCCTTTCCATACCCTCTGAGTCTAGCCAGTGTATGATGCTGATGTCCGCACGGTAGTAGTCCACAGCTTTGTGATAGGTCTCACCTTGTCTGTTTTCAGAGCCAAAGCATTTGCATGATCTACCATGGCATATACCCTAAGCAGGGAGTTTTATAAGCCAATGAAGTTAGGAGCCAGATGTCTATCCTTGTAGTCTGTTAATGAAGAGCGGGAAGAGGGAGCACTGCAACATACTGGAATAGAACAACCTTTGCTTAATTGGCTTCTGCAGTCTGATCTATAGATATGACATCTGATTTGCAATGGAGCTCCCAGGACCCACTCAGTTACAAGGATGTGTTGTTCTACTTGGCCTCAAGGCTTTACACTGATTATTGGGGACATCTGAGACTTATTAAATGGAAAAAAAAAAAGTCCACACTTCTCGGTCTCCTGTATCAGCTCCTGCTCATTGCATAAACTCTGCTGTGTTCTACCCCAGCCTGTGGCAAACATCATCAACACTAGCTTCCTGTGTGTGCCAGAATGTCAACCTGACACCTATGTCCCATCCCTGGAGCTGTTCCCATACCATAATATAATTTCAAGAGCAGGGGAAGCCTCTGTTGAGGGAGTTGCCTATAAAGCAAAGCAGATCTGAGGCTTTCTTTTTGGCCAGATTGAAAAACTTTCCCATTGTTTTTCAGATTTTATGGAATGCCGGTGCTGTTTCTTCCTTGTGTTGTGTTATGATTATTAGGCTTTTATTTTTCTTCACTGTTCAGCCTCATGTTGTTAGGCAACCAGGCTTCATGCAACTTATAAATATTTATTACTTTAAGTGATGACTGAGAGGGAGGGCATTTCCTGGCTGTCAGTGACTGGCTGGAAGAGTTGAAATCCTCATGCGGTTAGGTGTCAGGACCAATATTACCAAACCAAAAAGTCATTTTTACACTTTCAATCGGTGACCTGTGCCCTTTCTCCCCAGCCCCTTTAGGAATCCTGACCCTCATTCTCTCACCATATTAGCAGAAATTAAGCAAATGTATAAGAATTTTCAAAGGTAATTAAACTGATGGGTCTAGTATAGATACGGGCAACTTTCTCACCTTATAAAGTGGTACAGATCCACTCCTGCAACACTTACCCACGCAAATAGTGCCGTAGACTTCAGTGGGACATCTCATATGAGTCTTAGGTCTCTTGTCATCTTTCCTTAGATAATACTGAGTTCTAAGGGGCTGCATGGCCTAGTGGGCAGGGCGATTGAGAGTCAAGAGACACTAGGGGAAAGTTGTTTAGGGCAAAATTTTCAAAAGCTTGGACAGGTGCAAATAGCCGGATGATGGGCACAAGTAGAGGTTGATGCCCCTGGAGATTTTTCAGAGCTGGTGTTGGGATGCAACCCAACTTGTCTGAGAGCTCAGTTGCATGTGCACTTCAAAGGGGTGGGGAGCAGAGGTGTGGTTTGTGGGATGAGTGCCCAACTGGTATTTTCAGAAGGGGTTGGAGGAGAGGGACCCTCAGGGCAGCTTCCAGTGTTTACAATTGAAATAGTTTAGAGACATGATGGAAAAGTGAATATATAATTGCTAAATATTATTAATCTAGGTTGTAAACTCCTTGAGTCAGGTGTGAATTGGGGTAACCTCACAGAAGTCAATGGAGCAATGCTGATTTATACCAGCAGAGTATCTGGCCCCCATCTCTTATTTGTCTGTTCGGCATTATGTACAGCTATGGTGCTGTATAGCAATAAATAACAAAAGTTATCTAAAGTGAAAATGAAAGGAAAATACATAGGTCTGGGGCAAAGCAGAGTGAAGGTGTTTGAAAAGTTAAATTGTCATGTATGTTGCCTTGGATACAGTTTTCTGCTCACTCTAATGATCACTTCCTACAAATTAAAGACAAGCACAGTTACCAATAGAGAGGGAGCAGGTCTCAATTTTCCAGGATCCATTAGGTTTATAATAGCTTATCTTTTCTTTCCATTGGTCCATCACTAGTAGTTTGTTTGTGCCCACCTTTTTTTTTTTTTTGGATGGAGGATATCCTATGTGTTGGTATATGTGTTACTTGAAGAATTAAAAAAATTAAAAAAAATCTTCTCCATCCCTTTCCAGAGACAGAGTGACCCTGGTTGATAAGGTTTTTATAGTGTTGTCTACCTGGCTTTGAGAAATCTTGTTTATACCATATTATCAAGATCAAGCAAATTTCAGTTTTAAACCAGATTTTTGCCTTAATTGTATTTTTTACATGGTTAACTTGCAGAAGCAGTATGAAAAAGTGCCCTTTATTTTAAGCCAGCAGGCTGGATTTTCCAGATAGAGTGACAGTAGCTGATGTACATCCCTTTGCTGGATGGTGGAAAAATGTGTGATTTGGGGGACTCCAGGTTAGAAAATATTTTTCTTCCTCTCTTCTTAAAAAAGAAAAGAATTAAAAAAAATAAATAAAGTATATGATTGCATCCTCTTACCTATCTTTATTATTAACCAAGGTTTATGACTCTTGTCAAACACCACTAAATGCCTCATCAGTAGATAACCTTGTGGCTTTGTGTGGAGGAAGGGAAACGAACAATACAATTTCTGGGTGTGGGATTAGAATCACGTTGCTTATGACGGGTAATGTTCATTTTACTCTTAAAGCTCCTTTCACAGTACGGGAGAGATTTTGAAAGGCAAATTATGCTTTTGAAAGGTAATTGGAGAAATAATAGCCCAGCCTCCTGTTTTATTGTCTCCAAAATTATGAATAAACTTCAGTGAGCTGCCTACAAATATTTTGAAGCTGATGGGTGTGGCCTACTGGAACATACCACTGGAAATTGCGGGTGCTGGCTGCCTCTTCTACCATATGTAATTTTCTAAAGTGGCCATTGATTCTGGGAGGCTCAGCTTTTGGGTGTACACCTTGAGATACCTTGGGCCTCATTATCAGGGGTACTGAGCACTTGCAGCTCTGACTGAACTTGGCAGGTCTGGAAGAGGTCGGCAGATCTGGAAGAGGTCGGCAGGTCTGAAAAATCAGGCTCACAGTATCTCCGCTTATACCTAACATCGGTGGCAACTTTAGAACATTTAAGACTTAAAATCTCTCTATGCTTGAGTGTTTACATCTGCAAAATGGGGATAATTTTTATCTACCTGACAGGGCTGTTGGGCTTTGTGAATAGTCTTTCAAGTTTCATTTTGAGCTGCTTGGATGAATGGTGCTATGTAAGTACTAGGTAGTTTTTGTTGAATTGAGGTAAAGAAGAGCAGACGCAATCCTTGAACTATCTGTTGTTAGTGTCAATGCAACCAAATGCAAGAATGTTTTATGCCGTGCAGCTGTCTGCCTATAGGCTCCTTTTACAGGATTATTTGCCCGCCTCTTGCTAGAGGACAGGACAGTTTTGTGTCAATAGAGTTTAAGCTTTTTCAGAAAGTATTGTTGATGACTGAAATTGAAGAATTGTAAGCACAATTCATCTTAGTGAACAGAGAGCACCGGGTGTGAGCCGTGCTGACTGGGATCAGACATTGACATACGGGCCGTCATCAAACTAATTGTTGTTTGAATTACCTGTTATGATCCGATGACAAATCTGCTTCGCTCCTGCCACTGGAGCAGAAAATGTAGCTTGAATTGGCGTGATGTTAGCAAGTGTAAACTGTACTTCAACAAGATGGATAAACCCAATTATGGGGCAGACCTGTAGAGAGAAAATCCATTTAAATCTCGTAATGTTAAGCAGAGCTGTGTTTAATTCATTTGGACCAATTTGGGAATGATGTATGAGTGTTGGCAAACATTAGTCAAAAGGGGAACAGCCGGGGAAAGAGATGCAGTGCTCAGCCAGGATGGCAGAGGAGTGCTGTGCCGTCTCACTGGCTAACACTAATGGCTGTGGAAGGGTAAAATGACAAAAAGATGTACTAACTGCTATTATGAGAACAGCACAGTGTAAATGAACCAATAAGAGAAACATATGGAGCAGAAAGAGGGGTGTAGTGTTTTTCTTAAAACCACTGATCTCTCAAATGGAGAAAGAAATATATTTTTTTTAACCAGTATTTGTTATGGTTTTCACTGACTCTGTTGCAGTGGGTTGGGGGGGGGGGGAGATGTTGTCAAGGGTTTTTTTTCGGGGGGGGGGAGGGGAACAGAACCTAGGAACTTTGAGATCTTCAGCACTGATTTCCCCCCCCCCAATGGAATGTAGCTCTAAGGAAACACTCAGTTCATGGACTGTCTTAGTATGTGTTTTAATTGTTCAGCCAGAACCTCTCCATTTAGAGCTGCCCTTATTCAATACAAAAACAGAATGCAGCGTTCTACGGTAAGTGGCTGACGAACTCCAGAGAACACTGGTACTGTACAGTAATGGCCCTCTATACTGCTGTTTATTATTTACTGGTATAATGCCCAAAATGTGCTAGGCAATGGACAAATACAGATGAAGACTCAGTGCTTGCCCTGACAAGCCTACAGTCTCAAAAAGAAATTGCTAGGGCAAGATAGCTGTGTTGGGGCAAGTGATGGGCCAGAACTAGAATAATTGATATGAACCAGCTCAATTCTAACATGCTTGAACTTTGGATAAAATTAGCCCAAATACACCTATAATCATAGATGATTAGGGTTGCAAGAGACCTCCGGAGATCATCTAGTCCAACCCCCTGCTCAAAGCAGGACCAATCCCAACTAAATCATCAGCCAGGGCTTTGTCAATCCTGACCTTTAAAAACCTCTAAGGAAGGAGATTCCACCACTTCCCTAGGTAACTCATTCTAGTGCTTCACCTGTAGTTACAGTGTTTACAAAACTATCTTTTGGTCTGTCCAAAAGTTTGAGGCTTTCCTATCAGCCTTTTAAAAAAAATTAAATTAAGCTTGATTAATTTTTATCCTTTTGTAATTGGTTCTCCTTTCTTGTGCTCACATACATGGGGACACACTACAATCTTCACCATTGTGGCCCCCATTCTAGTCATCTGTCTCCTGTTAGCATGTTGGCAGCAGACGGAAAGGATTCCTTTGTCTGCCTACATGCACACTACCACGATCTCATCTCAATTTTGGGGATTTGGCCCACAAGACTCATCAAGACTGGATGCACTGTTTTGCGGTCAGGAAGTCCCTGTAGTTTTTCATGTTTGTGGATGTCATTCCAGCTGGAGATAATGAGTAGCAAGCAGTTTCTCTGTAAAGCTGAGGTCCTGGGTATGATCTAATGTACTGTGTACATTGCTGTAACAACAGTATAGTGATTTCCCATGCTCATAAATCTGTATGTCAGTGGTAATAGGAATGCAAAGAATGGTAAATTGGTTTATTTTAGTGGAAGAAGAGGTGGTCAGGACTTGCGTTTGGGTCCCATCCACAGCATGGGTTCATATTAATTTTGGGCTGGTGTTAATCACGTCAAAACATGTCAGACCTAGGATTTTAAAAACCTGTGTTCTAATCTGTGTTCGTAAGCACAGTTCCTTAACTGTGCTTGAGACCCAGTATGGATAGGGCTTTAGTGTCTGTAACAGTCAAAAAGAAAGCCGTTCACATTTCAAGAAGGCGAATAGTGCTTGCTCTCTCATCCTGGTCTGAGTAGATACATCCTCGCGGCAATAAAAGACCTGTGGCTGGCCCGGGTCAACTGTCTTGGCCTGTGGGGCTAAAAGTTGCAGTGTAGACGTCGGGGCTTGGGCTGGTGCCTGGGCCCTGAAGTCCTCCCCACTCAGGGCCTTAGAACTTGGCTCCAGCCCGAGCCCAAAGGTCTACATGGCAATTTTTAGCCTTGCAGCCCAAGCCGCAGGAGCCCAAGTCAGTTGACCTGGGCTCTGAGACTTGGGACTCGGGCTTTTTTACTGCGGTAGATGTACCCAGTGAGCCACGTAGACCATCAGGGTATGTTGCAAGGCTTATCTGGGGTGAGATTCTGGAGTTTGAATTGGTGCAAGGAGATCTTGCTTCAGGTATTTGGGAAGGTCTGGACTATACACACAGTTTGTACATATATAACTACTTCAGTTATGAGTGTGATTTTTTTTTTTTTTTAAACCAATGTAGTTATACCAATACAACCCTAGCATGGACAGAGTTATACCAGTATAAAGAAGATTCATACTGGCATATCTTATTTCCCATTCTGTATGTGAATACGCTCTACAGCTTTTATAATGATATAACTGTGTTCCACACTAAGGGTGTTGTTCCACTGAACTGTATTAGTAGAATTAAAAGAGAGACAACTTTTGTGTATAGACAAACCCTTACACTGGATCTGTTTGTGTGGGACTATAGAGGTTTATTATATATAAATATATATCTTAAAATGATGTATAAAATGCATTGATCTTCAAATGAGCACATTTTATGTGCTATTATAACTAGTAGGGCAGTGAGCCCGATAGCAAAACTGAAAATAGAATAAAAAATAAAATTAAAATTTTTAAAGACCCAGGTGAATTTTTCCAACACGCATTTTACAGTCAAAATTCCCCCTGCCTCTCCCACTTGGGATCAGGAGTGACAACTAAAACTCTTAGGACTCCATGGTAGCTACTTTTACTTTGTCAACACTTCCTCTTCTAAAATCTGTTCTGAGAATAACGAAATAGTCAGACTTAGCAACTGTGTTTCCTGCTGGTAACTTCATCTCCTACAATGTCTGCCTTTCAGAATGTGTTTGGATTGCTTTTTTTTTAAATTTTCCCTTTCACTTTGTCACAAAACAGGCCTGCCAGCTGTTGTGCTTTTGGAATTGCTTAATAATTCCTTATTTTAAAAAAAGTTTTTAACAATACAAATGCAAGAAAGTAATAAAGAAAAGGCCCTCCAATGTACAAATGTGTTCATGTGCTACATTGGGACACATGTTTATACTTACTTCAAAGGTCACTGTTTATTTAATAAGGTAACTATCTACTGAACTCCAGATGTTGACAAAGGACTCCATCTTATTAAGTTGGAGAGTATGGACGCTCTCAACTGTGTGTGTTACAAGAATGTAGTACATCCAGTGATTGCCCCTTTAGAAAAACCTTTAATTGAGAAGTTGCTTAGACAGAATATACTTACTTAAAATGGGAGGAAGGAGGGTCTAGTCATCAGGCCTGAGTCAAAAAGGTTACTGACTTACTGTGTGATCTTTGGGCAAGTTACTTAACCTCTCTGTACTTCAATTTGCCCATCAATAAAATGGGGGAAAACAATACTTACCCTTCTTCAAATGAGTGTGTGTAGTTAAAACTCCTTAAACATCAGTAAAGTGTATTGACATCCCAGAGTTAGAATTATAAAGTTGTATTGGATTAATTAAATAAGGAGAATTTTCCTAAAAGCAATATTCCTCTTACTTAAAACCATTCTACTTTCCTTACAAATGCAGAATCCGAGGGGTAACTGCCTGTGTTTCAGATTATATCATCTGTCTGACTAGATGGCAACTTCAGATTTGATTTTTAATTTTTCTTTTCTGTCCCAGCAAATGATGATGATACCTACTATAGTTAAGATTATAACACAGTTTTAATTATGATGTCTTCTTTTCACATCCTCTTAACCTTCTGGAATATCCACCATTTAGGCAGAAATTTTCCATGCTGTGTTTCTTCCTGAATGCAACTATACAATTTTGTTTTAACTATCATATCTATCTATCTATATATATCTATATATAGATAGATAGATCATATCTATCTATCTATCTATATATATCTATCTATAGATAGATAGATATATATTATAAAGTCTAGAGGGTTTTTTCCTCACAAAGGCTAGGGTAGTGGATGGAATATATATTTTCCTCATTCTTAAGAGGGGGGGGGAATTCAAGGGTTTTTTGCAATAGAGATTTTGTGGTGTTGCTTGATTGCAGGGGAAAAAATTAAAAGAAATTGAAATTTTGAACTGGAAAATCATTTCTGAGCATGTACCGTAGGCATTTGCTCAAACTTTTACCAGAGCCTAGTCAAATCTTAATTCCGTAGGTCATGATCCTTCAAGTTATTGCAGGGGTCTGCCCTGGCAGTATAATTTCAGTATTTTGTTTTTATTTAAAGGTGTCTCATTCTAAACAGATGTGCTCCTGCCCTGTTAAACTGCCTCGCATAGAACTGTCTATTGCCAAACCATTGCAACAAGAAGGGTGGGAATTCACCTCAGGAAGGTGCTAACTTCAAAGCTTAACTGGGGGTATTTTGATGATATTTTTTTCTTTCAACTTAATTTTAAAAATGCAAAAGTTGATCACGTGTGATATTTTCTCTCTGGTTTTTCCAGAGAAATGAATCAGTTTGCTGTAAAAAGTGTATCAGATGTGTAACACTGCCAAGTTAGGGTTGTGTTGGGAACTTTTCTTTCTTTTTTGGCAATTGTAAACTGTGCAGCATTTAATACTGCATAGATATTTTTGCATTTAATTGTATGTTAAAGCACTTTGTGTGTGTGTGTATATATATATATACACTTCTTTGTGGTTAGATGTAGTGATTAAAGTATCTGTTGTATTGTTTTTCCTTCAAGAATTATGCAAAATGCTATGGTTTGTGTGTGTGGAGGGGAACCAACGAAATTGGTTTGCTGTCAAAAACCACATGCAAAGTATGTACGGTTTTGATTTCTCCTTTAGTGGTTCAGTTATCATTGTTGTTTACAGCGAGAGTGGCTTTTTATCTCAACATTTGTGCTCTTTAGTCTAGTTTCCGGTTATGTTCTTGGTTTGTGGTTTTATTGGCAAAACCAAATACAGGCGGTTACAGCTCTTAATTTTGTTGCTTATTTGTACCCCATGCCTCTTTGTAAAGTGGGAGTTCAACATTTAAATGCAATAATCTCTCAAGGAAAATAATGGAAGCCCATCACTTGTGAAATGTTAAAATAGTCTGGGGCAGGAGCATCTGAGAATAACTGTAGGGTAAAAAAACCTATCCTTGACAATGATGTGGATGGAATGTCCCAATAGATCTCTGTAAGGCCCTGGAATTTAAACACTTGACTAACTGTAAGCATGTGAGTATTCTCATTGGAGTCAATGGGACTGCTCTAGCATTAAAAGTTAGGCTTGTACTTAAATACCTTGCTCAATCAGGGCATAATTTTTGTGATTTTAAAACTAACTCCTGTTTGGCTAATGAAACACAGAAGGATTTATTCTTTAATTTCCTAGAGGCCAGATTCTGCCACCATTACTCAGTTACTGGAATAATACCTGACTCTGTATGGACAACTCCAAGCATTAAAAAATGAGTCATGCCCCCACAAACTATGATATTGGTTTTAAAACTTATATGGCTTAAAATTTTTTTTTTGGAGTTCTTTGTATCTGCCTTCTGGTGTTAGAGCCTTTAGAGCTCACATTTTCAAGCTTTTCTCTGCAACCATGAGGACTAGATACTAACTTTTTTTTGTTTTACATGAAAGCTAAAATTCTGATGTCATAACGTGACTTCTGGAGCTGGGGCTCTAAGAAACACACCAAATATTGTGAGACTTGTGATAAAATTTGTGAGAGATAGCAACACTCTAATCTCTGAGTAGCCCCATTGAAGTCGGGCACTACTCCACCTAAAATGTGACAGAATATGGCCCTTAAATATTTATTATTTACTGTATTTATTCATTCATTCACCCTTCTCCTTTCTGCAGTTTGGGCTCTCTTTCTCCTTAGCAGACTGTCATGTTTGAAAGACATTGCTTCAGCTGTGTCACTTTAATTTCTTCAGACCTCAACACCATTGTTGTATTAATTAAAACTAAAGCTATTAATGCGTTGCTGATGAGCTTTGGTGAAGCACTAATCATGTTTACTCTATACCATTTTAACCTCCATATACAATAGTAAAAATGGTCACCTTTAAATGTTTCCATATTTCTGCCATTCATTGTTAGCTTTATTTTATTGACATAACTTCTTGAAACATTTATATTCTCATTAAACATCTTGAACTTGGAAAGATTTTTTTTTTTTTTAAATTTCTGCGTGAAATTAAATCTAGTCTTGGTTCCAGAAATGGACCAAATTCTGCCTTGCAACAAGCTGGTATGATCCAGGTGGCCTGTGTTCAGGGGTCGGAGTGGAAGAGGCTATAATATGACATAATTTATCTCCCTGGGGAGGGAAAACAAAAGACTACAGAGAAAACGAGCCATGGAATCATTCAACTTATTGATGGGCATGAAATTAGTGGCAGCGAGAAGAGGAATGTGTTGCCAGTTACACTATTTTGCTACATGCCTGTTTCTTTTGTTAGCAAGAAATTCTGTTACTTGAAGACTTTATTTTCATTTCTCAGCTCTCCCCACTCCTTGGGGCACAAGACCATTGGCTGCTTGGGCTGTACGGTTGCTTTCAGTAATGTGGGAGCATAGTTTATAGGCCTAATAAACACCTTAAATGGTTTGTCCCAATTATTAAGTGTATAACATCCATCCCACTTCTCTAGTTTGCCACAGAAGGTGATTCATTTAATGCTACTTTGTGATTAGTGGTGAGACATTTTGCTTTATATATACATATCCATGTTATAAATTGCAGACCTATGTGATATATTAATTAATCATGGACCCACGTCATTGGCTCACTAATCCACCGTCTTGGGATTTATGCTAGCATTCCAAACCTCTCAGCTACTTCAGACAACCACCATTTTAAAAATAAATCTGGGGAAATACTGCTGCCCTCTCCCATCAAGTGTGCCAGTGTCCCCCAAATGTTACCCCTGCCACAAGCCCAGGATGAGCAAGTTTCACTCCTGGGCCAGTTATGTCTTTTCTCTTAAAATGTCTCAACTTTGAAAGCCTGATGTTTCATAGCGGTGGAGGGCTAGAAATAGGAGCTTTATTCCACTGGGAAGGGAGATACCCACCATTCCAAAGGAACACACTTCACTGAATTCTAGCTTTGGAAGGTCTTGAGATATCAGACTCTAAAATGCCCTGGCTTTAATGTGCAGAAGAGCTATTTTATGTTGTTAATGTTTGTGTGACACCCTTGATCCTTGCCCAGTGGGATGCATGGTAACAGGAACATGGCTTGTATTTGGAGGGATTGAAAGAAGTCCCACTGGAAACTTTAATAACTTTCCAAAATAATCTTAAAATGCTTTTTCTGCAACATGTAGCAAAAACAAAATACATGATCCGAGAGGTAACGTGTGGCACTGCACTGAGAGTTCTGTTTCTGGGTCTTCCACTGATCTTGGTCAAATTATGCCCTTTCTCTGTCTTGTCTATTTAGATCTTCAGAGCAGGGTCTGTCTCATTCTGTGTTTTGTACAGCACCTAGCACAATGGGACTCTGATCCTGGTTGGTGCTTCTAGGCACTGCTGCAGAACCACTCATAATGAATGTGAGGAGAAGTGTAAAGGTTTTACCAGCACTGTTTTTAGAATCACTGACATATCTTGCTCTGCCTTTGCCAGTGGCGAGTAATGTGACCATCTCAAACTCTTGATAGTATAGTATAAACGTTTTATCACCTACTACATATGTAGATATAACACAAAATTGTCTGTAGAAAATATAATACTTGCATATAGCCCCTTCCATCTTTGAATCTCTAAGCATTTTTGACAAATGTTATTCTCTCAGTGGAAGTGGCAGCAGCCCTATTGCTTAGTGTAGGCTGGCGGGGCTGTCGCTCCGCGTCCTCGTCTGAGGGAGGCCATGCTTGCTCGCAGTTTGGAGCCTTCTCCAAGCAAAGGGAAAAGCGGGGGAATTAACACTTCTCAATGGGCCTCGGCCTTCAGCTGGGACGGGCCCATAAACAGTCTGGGCTCTGGTCTGCAACCCGGCAGAGCGATAATAGTTTGCTCACCCAGGTGTTAAGCAGGGCAGTAGCTCCAGCCCAGTCTCTGGGGCTCAGGGAGGGGTGACTGAGGAGCGCAGGCCTCCTGGCTGAAGGAGGGAGAGTACTGCCCCCTCCCCCCCGGTAGCAGGGGGATGCGGGCCCACCCAACTCCATCCTGTGCCAGCCGAGGGCCCTAACAGTAGTGGAGTAGTCCGCCACAAGGTCCTCCCGCAACACACTGACCTTGTTTCAGGCTCGCTCTCAACCAGACTGTTGCCTAGCTTCCCTGGGCTGCTTCCTACTCTCCCTCTTGGGTGTACCTGTGTCCAGGGGTTGTCCTCAGTCTCCCTGGGATATACCGCCAAGGGTAGCAGCTGGGCTGCTTCCTACTCTCCCTCTTGGGTGTACCTGTGTCCAGGGGTTGTCCTCAGTCTCCCTGGGATATACCGCCAAGGGTAGCAGCTCCTCAGCGTCGGCAGTGTCAGGGCTCTCTGGAAGCTCAGGCTGGTCCCCGGGGCAGCAGTGGTTCTCCTTGGCGTGTCCCACTCCAGCAGCAGGGAGCAGCTGTCTCCTTCGGCAGCTCCCTCCCAACTAAGGTACTGGGACGGCCTTTTATACTTCTGCTTCCTGTCCTGCCCCTCTGCTTCCCGCATGCAGGGCATGGTTGTCCTGGCTCCGCCCACCAGGCGGCTTATGGCGTTCCCTCCGCATCCGCGGAAGGCCATGCCTCCTCGCTACACTTAGATCAAATAAAACTAAGCTGGACAAAATGCTATAAAATACATTGTGTGTACCAGCTGATATGGGGCAAGGAGATGACTAAGTCTTTATCCAGCTCTGATTTCTAGGATGTGACGAGTAGAGCCGTGAACTCTTATGTCCTATGTTTCGCTTTAAATCCCAAATTTCAGGCAAATCTGCCCCATTTTGGGATGAAATCAGAGAGATTAATATGGTTTCTGTCCATAGTCAAAAATTGGCCGAGGCTTGTTCAAAGCCAGACTCAATTTCTACACCACTTTAGACAGCACGCAGAGGGCATTGGCTAGGTCGGGTAGCAATGTTGTAAGCTCTCTTGAGTCTTCATGGTGGATATATTGATGTATGAGGCTCACAGGTGCTGGAGGGAATATCTTTGTGGATGGAGGGAGAGAGAGGATTTATATGAAATTTAGGAAATAGAAATGCTCTCTGCTGTCTGGGTTGTCAGTTATTGTTTCCCATTAGGCGCCTGCTTCATTCACTGTGTTTTATTTCACTATGTGGGAAGCTACAACTCATGATTTGGCTTGATTTGCTTTATTTTGTATCTGTTGGAACCATCCTTATTCTAATACTTCAAATTCTCTGGCTGTCTAACCTATTTAAATTGGGCTCTGAGTTTAAATTAATAATAAGATTGATTATAAAAGAATGGAGGACGAATTAGTGGTTAAACACAGGCTTGGGAGACAGAAGACCTGGTTTCGTTATGTAATTCTGCTACAGTCTTCCTGTGTTTTATTGGCCAACTCACTTAACTCTTTTTAGTCTAATTTTTCCTATCAATAAAATAGGGATGATAATACTTCTGGATGTTAAAAGCAACAGAGGGTCCTGTGGCACCTTTAAGACTAACAGAAGTATTGGGAGCATAAGCTTTCGTGGGTAAGAACCTCACTTCTTCAGATGCTTCTGGATGTTGTGAAACTTAATTCATTAATGCATGTAAAGGGCTGTGATCCTTTCAGATGGAAAGAACTAGAATTTGTTGAAAGTGGAACTTTTTGACAAAGATTCAATGAATAAGAAGTTTACCAAGTGTGCATAATTTTGCAGTGTGTACCACATCGGTAATCGTAAGGCAATACCGTTTAATTGCATATTGACTTCCAAACACTCGGCTGAACTCATTTTACTGGGTGAAATAGCTATGCAGTAAAAACGTGCAGAGGAGACCACCCTTATTATTTTCGAAATGGACCCAAAGTGCCTTTAAATATATGGGGCCTGATTTCTCCTTTCCTATACACCTGTTTTACATTGGTGTAAGTCCATTGACTACATTGAAATCGCCCCTTATTTACATTCATACGAGAGGAGAATTGGGCCTACTAACTATAATTCTACCCTTCCTTGTTAGGTCACCTCTGGGTTTTTTGTCCTTCTTTTTGGTAGTTGTCTATGACAAGTATATTGTCTTCTATTAAATAAATAATAATAAAACGCTCAAGAAATATGTTATACTGGACGAGACTGTTTCCTTGGAAGTTGGGTTTGGTAACATGGTCTGTAAGCTTATTGTAGTCTTGCAATATGTAACTTGTTTGTAACTGTAAACTGAGGCAAGGCCTTCTCTATTTGCAGAAATGTAAATTTAAGCGCCATTACAGCTCTTAAGAAAACTCTTGCATGTCTTCACTTGTGTACCGAGAGACCTACATGAAAAGAACTCTCTTGTAATCTGAGCAACTGGAAAACAGTCCTAATCAATGGACTCTAGCTCTGCGGACTTTGGTAAATGCACATTTTGCTTTTACTGGTGTAAACAATAGATTAGTGTGGGATTACATCTTTAGTGTTTTTTTTAAACAAAGAATAATATCCAACAGTCTTTCAGCTGGCTTTATTTGTTGAAGAACCAAAGTATTTACAACATTTGTCAGTGCTCTCCAAAGCTGCCATAAGACACCGAAGCTGCAAATGCCACAAGGAGGACTTGGAGTATTCCCTACCGAAAGAGTCTTCAGGGATGTGGGCTCTCCATGGGAGTCACTTTTATTTATTTAATCTAGAAATTTCAAGGTCCTCCCTTCCAACAATACTTGGTAGGACACTCCATCATCTCTTGGGAGTAAATTGCTGTGTCGTTTGTGGGGGCATTATTAAAAGAGGTTTAGTGAGCATTTGGTGTAGTGGGAACCTATTGTAACAGTTGCCTGGATGCATTAGCTTTTGATACCGCGCAACTGCTAATCATAAACCCTTTGCTGTAGTTGATTTCTCCATTAAGCTTTTTCTCTTATTGAACAGTCTCTTATGCAACTATGCAAAGATGTGAAGTACACACGACTATGAAATGAACTTTGTTCTGCTCTGTCATTTTGATATTGACAGATTTTTAAAAAACAAACACGCACCAAAATCCCCTTCGGACCAATTCTAACGCAGGATCACAGCACACTTGCTAATCAGATTTTTAATTCATGTTTCACATAGTGGTCTTTCTTCTCCTTTGCCCTTTGCTAGTTTTATATTTTATTTATATATAAAATAAAATATGACTACAAGGATCAGTTTCTGCTGGCCTCATTCCAGAAATAACAACCCTGTCTTTTTTTCATCGTTGAGCAAACAGTCTGAAAGCACCGTTATTCCTTAAATTGGATTTCAGTTCTGATCCCCTTATGTTCAGTAAACAGTGTGTTCTATTAGACATCATTGTTTTGGACTAACGCGCTGGTGGAGTTTCATTTTTAAGGGCATAAGATAGGTCTGAAAGTGTTTTAAAAATCCATCAGGGTGGTGCTGGTGTAGAACCACCAGAAAATACTCATCTGAAAGGAGAAGTTAGGTTATTGTTAGGTTGGGAGAGCAGTTTCTGTGATTTATGCTGCCAGCTTCTTTTTTACCTGGGGCCATTTTAAAATTAATCTGTAGTTTGTACTAAACTCTGTTAGTGCTAGGACAACTCCATGATTGAGGATGTGAGGCTGCATTACAAGACAAGGGATCCCTATATTAAATGACATAAGAGGCAGGAGGAAATGACCGTGCTGTCTTCGAAACCCCAACAACATTAACTTGCATTTCTCCTCCATTTCTCCAGTGACATCACCTTGCTAACATCTGGTTGAGTGGCTGTCCTCCTCCCCCCCCCCCCCCCCCCCCACCACCTTATTTTCTCTTTTTGTCAACAGGTATCTGGCTCCCTCTTATATTGATGGACACTCCTTTTATTTCACGTGTTGATTTGGCGGTTTATTCCTGCAATTGTTTGAAATGAAATAGTTATTGTAAGTGGTTCCTCCCTCCCCCCCCAAGGTTTTTTTTTGGTGTGTGTGTGTGTGCGTGCACACTGTGCAATATGTTTCTTAAGGAAATGGGTCAACAGTTTTGTAGCCAAAGCTGTAAAACGACACCCTCTTGTCCTCCACTTTTTCTCCCCCATTGTCCCTGCAGCCTTTCCAGCTCAAAGAGCAAGTTTGGCACCCACATGCTAGAAAGCCCTGATTAGTTCCTAAAAGAAGCAGTAAGTTGATTGCTCACAGAGATGATGTAAGCCGTTGCTCTGGGGTACATCAGGTTGGATTTCTCATGCTTTATCTTATAAAGCCTAAATTAACAGCTGGTTTGGTTTGAGTTCTCCGGGATCTGACTAAGGGATTACGGTCCATTCTCAAGTGAGTCAATCTAGTTTAATTTATTTCAGGTCTATCAAAAAAGATCAATCAAAGCTCTTTTGAAAGTAAAGCTGTAATCGGCCTGTGTACTTAGATGTCACTGTTGTTGCAGTTGCTTTGCCTCTCCAGTGGAAAAATGTTCAGACTAGAGCTAAGAGGATGTACTGTAGTGATTTTTCTTTTTCATTTCACACACAATTAGATTTTTGAAAGCTTACTTGTGTTTTGAGAACTGTTGGTCTATGTACACTTCTAAGCAAATCTGCTCTTGTGACTATCTGAACTTGAAACTAACTATACTTGAACTAAGAAGAAGTGGGGTGTAGTGGTTCAAGAACAGAAGTAGGAGTCAGCAATCAGGAATAGAATCCAGAATGCCGTGACTTGATATGGGACCTTGGGCAACTCACTGCATTGCTGTGTGTCTGACTTTCCCCATCTGTAAAACTGGAATAAAAATACTCAGGACTGATCTGCACACAGAGTTGTACCAGACTAAGTAGAGGTGTGATTTTTTTTTTTTAAACCAGTTTACTTAACCCAGTGCAACTTTGTGTGTGCATGCCATGCTTTGAGATTGATTTAACCTGGCTTATGTCGGTGTAGCCTGCATTTCTAAACTCACAGGTGCAAACTAATTTAAAACAGGATAGACTGGTTTGTACCATTTTAAATCAGTTTTAAAACCGATTTAAGCTAAGCTGGTGCAGTTTCTGTGTGTAGACAAGCCCTTAACATGGCTTATTTAAAGTTGGTAAAGTCCTTTGATGAATGGTGTTATATTGCTTCTAAGAAGTTGCTCACCTACCCTTTCTTTGCTGCACTAGAGTATTCTGCTGAATTGATTCACCAGATTATAGGCATTTAAATCTGATTTGAATCTGTCTCCCGATGAACTGATTCAGGTGAATTCAGGGACCATTGAGCGTTGGGTTGGGAAGGGTGAATACACAATTAGGCAGGTTAGTTCAGACTGTTTGCAAAACCTAATACCCACAAATTCCCATTCTCTTATTAAGAGTAAGAGCCACCAGCTTCCATACCCAAATGAAGGCTTTTAAAAAACAAAATCTTGCAATATGTCCTGTGTGTCATATAATGTTCACTGCTTTTTATCAACAATAAGGAATCTTGATCTGCACAACAAAGTATCCTTTTTAACATGTGTTATCAGTAGGGTGACCAGACGTCCTGATATTTAGGCATTTGTCCCAATATTTTGCTCCACACTCCGTGTTTTTTTTTCCCCCCCCGCCGGCAACCCCCCCTTTTTTCCCCCTCTTTCCCCCCCCCCCCCACTGTGTCCCGATATTTTCTTCCTCTCATCTGGTCACCCTATCTATCAAGCAGGACTGTATCATTGCAAGGTGATAGATTCTTTGATCCACTAGGTCTTTTCCAGTTCTTGCTAACTTCTGAGATGTCACTCCCCTTCACCCACTGTCTTTGGTTCTTATTAACATTTTCGCCTTCACCTGGTTCACTTAAAAATAAATAAATAAACAGTTAACATCTTTCTTAAAGAGGCAGCAGACCTGTACATTTATTACAGATTCTGCCATACCATTGCACCTCTTATTCTCCATTGCTGTAGACATGGGGTCAGAGTCTTTGCTGTGTAAACAGGCCTAGCACCATTGGGCCTAATGGAGTTCTGCCTATTTAAATCAGTAGAGAATGTGGCCCATGACTTTGCAGTGCAGTTGGTTGTAAGTTAGGTACCTTGCAGGTTCCATTCTAGCCTCTGATCTCATTCCTCCTCCTTAACCACGTGGTAATTCACTTGAAGCCACCACCCATGTTTTGTGTTCTTGTAACAATTTAAAGCTTCTGTTACTGAATCTTGTTCCTTTTTTTAAAAGTGCCAGATTAAAAAAATGCAGTGTGTGTACACTGGTAAGATCCTCAGGAGTGCCTTGCAGATAAAGGGGTTTTATTAGACAGTTGTTTTATTAAACAATATGGCACTTACCTTACTAATGTCTTATATCTCTGTCAAAACCCAAATGGTAGACATTTTGGAACAAAATGTTAAAATCCAGTTCCTCACCTCCATACAATGCTTATCAGTTGCTTTTGGCCCACCCGAGTTATGCCTTCTACACAAAATAAATGTTGGTTCCTAATAATGTCTGCAAAAATATATGCTGGGAAATAGGATTTCTAGTGGGGAAGCTAGCTTCAACCTCAACTATGGAGTGACTCCCGTTGTTCCTTTTAATAAATAGTCTGTTTTTAAAAAGGGACTTGAAACTTGTGTAACAGAATCTTTCTGCAACTGCTTGGCCATTTCATTGTAGATATTTTTTAAAAAAAAAGCGAGACAGACTGACTACATTTTGAGGACTGGTGAGCATGGGATTCTCCGTGTGGCTCAGTACATACTGTTTAGCACATGTATTTTTCTCACTAAGACATATATATCATTCAGCCACACTCAGGGTTTGATGGAGTAGCATTCTTTCAGAAGATTGTAGTATCAAACTCTGAAGAACAATGGCTGCATTGAGACTTATTGTAATTTTAAATTCCTCCCTTTATATCTTCTCTGCTACATCTGGATTATGAAGGTTTAAATCTTCAAGACAAACATTATTCTTCAGAGTTTGATATTAGATGGGAATCCTTTTTAACAGTTACTGGCCTTGGCTACACTCAGGACTTTATGTGCTGCCGCGCGGCAGCGCTGTGAAGCGCGAGTGTAGTCGCGCCGCCAGCGCTGCGAGAGAGCTCTCGCAGCGCTGTATGTACTCCACCTTTCCAAGGGGAATAGCTTGCAGCGCTGTGAGCGAGCGTGCAGCGCTGCAGGCTCTGATTACACTGGCGCTTTACAGCGCTGTACTCGCTGCGCTCAGGGGGGTGTTTTTTCACACCCCTGAGTGCAGCAAGTTGCAGCGCTGTACACCGCCAGTGTAGCCAAGGCCACTGAGTCTCTCTCTTTAAAATGCTGGGAGCAGCTACATTGGCAAGTCCAGCTTCTCAGACTCTTACCCATGCATATTTTGCAATATACCTGAGAGCATGTCAGCAATTCACACGTACCCACGCACTTCTCTACTGCTTAGCCACCATATCCTGTAACTAAAGTCACTTCTTTAAAAGCCAATGCACTAAGGAGGTCACCTTCTTTGATTCCGCTGTGTACTTGAACCTTTAATAATTCATTTCCCCCTGTTACTCTTACCTGGGATAAAAAGAAAAAAGGAGATTCAGAGTAAATGCTAATAATTGTGCATGTAATGTAATTGGAAGTGTTTCATTGCCATGCTTGTGTAAGCTTCTTCTTCATCTTAGTGCTTGAATGTACCACTAGCCTTGCATTTAGCTTCTTGTTGCTGCTCTTTGATTCAGGTAGGCCATATTATAAATAGGCTCGTTGCTATGGTGAAAATCGGAGTCCTTGTCTGCTGTGCATAATCTTTCCTATCTTTCTGGACACTGTTTTTTGTTTTGTTTTGTTTTTGTTTTTTAATGGACAGTGCTAGTATGGAATAGAATCTCTACTTTTGGGGGAGATGGGATTTCAAGTGGTAATTTGGTTGGAGGATGCATCTTGTAGGTGTCTTTGAGAAGTATTTATAGATTGGAAATCCCTTCTGTGGTGACTCAGCATTGCTGAGAAGAATGTGTAATTGTCAGGTGTACGTTCCCGACTTACGCAAATTTCGACTTACGCAAGGTGTTCCGGAACGGAACGCTTGCATAAGTCGGGGAGCGTCTGTACCTTACATCATTAAGCAGGGAGCACATGAACCAGTAGAGTTTGGGAGTGAGTGGTCTAGGGAGTAGTAGTTGGCTCCCTCAGTACAGCAAATATACCCCTCTCCATGCACCTATCTTCTATGGCAGAGGTGCCCACTTTTCAACTAAACGGGCCTCTCTGGGGAGCCTATAAAACACTTGCTCCATAATCCTCCAAGACAGATTGCTGCTGAGCCACACAAAGCGTTCTGTCCTTTGTGGCCTACCCTCGGCAATGCTTTCTCTGGCTCCCCAGCGTTCCCATCCCGTGCCAATCTGGGAATGAATTGGAGGTTAGAATCTGGGGCTATGGCTAGGCCAGAAACCTGCCCCACCCTCTTGTAAGCCACATTTGGCTCTCTCTGTAGCTTGTGGCTTTCTCCTAAGGATTTCCTCTGGCGATCAAAATAATCCTATTCCCCACACCATCCACCTTCTTCTACCACCCAGGATAGAATCTGTTTCTAATTTGAAATGTATTTTTCCTAACCACTCTGACGTCCTGGAAGGGAAAACTGCACTCAGTTCAAGTCCATTTTCTTCATCATCATCTGTGTTAATATTTCCAGTGAGGATAATAGATCTTTAAAATGTTTCAACCCAGATTCTGATTGAATTTACTTTCTTTTTAAACCCTAGAATTACAAGCTTCTTTGTGACAGGTTTCAGTGGTAGCCATGTTAGTCTGTATCGGCAAAAAAACCGAGGGGTCCTTGTGGCAGCTTAGCGCCTAAGAAATTTATTTGGGCATAAGCTTTCGTGGGCTACAGCCCACTTCATCAGATGTATGAAGTAAAAGATACAGGAGCAGGTATAAATACATGAAAGGATGCTTTACCAAGTGTTAAGTAAGTCTAACGAGCAACCCAAGTCCGACTGCCTTTTGCAAAAGAGGTTGGATTCTGCATTCTTTGTGCACCAAGAATTCCCACATGGGAGTGATCCACCAAGAGGATTGGAGTGCGAGAAAGGCAGGACTGAGCCCAGGAACCAGAGAGCAAAACTTGACCAGTCAGTGTTCACTGTTAAAGCTGAATGAAGTGCAAAAAAAAAAAAAAAAAAAAAAAAGTAAAAACACACTATGGAGGGTAAAAAGTATAGTTAGATTTAAACAAAATCCCGCAGCTTTAATAAATCTCTGGTAATGAAGATTTTTTAACCATGTGTTTGGTTTTGTTTTTATCTTGATCGTGTCCCTTTAAATGCTCAATTTATTTTGCAAACCTTCCCTCCCTTGTGGGGGGCAAGTCTTCTCTTCCCTCCTCCCCTTTTTTCCTCCACACACTCAGAGAGTTTATGGATTTTGCTTCTGATTCCTCAAGAAATCTCTCAGTGCCGGTGAAGTGTTTACTAGTAGAGGTGGTTGTAAGGGCAGCTGACAGATGCAATAGTGCAGTGGCATGTATTGTACTGTAAGCAAGGTTGAATGTAGACCTCACCACAATGGGTAGGCTTAAGTATTTATTTTGCAATATTTCTAGAGGGCAACCTCATTGGGCTAAAAAGCGTGTCTGAACAAGGGCGCTGTTGTTTGTGAGCAGCTCGCTTCACTTGCAGGGATACAAATCCCCAAATGCCTGGCAGTGAGAACTGTATCCAGGAGTCAGAGAGTCCAGGAGGCCGTTGGCATAGATCAGACGCTGCGAAAGGCCCCCTGTCTTAATTCCTGGATAAAGCAGCTGTGATGGGTTGAATCACAGAAACCCCCTTTGGGACTGCCACCTGATGTGTTGAGACTACCTTTGAGCCCGTTTTCCCTGCCAGCTTGGGACTTCAGTGCCCTGCCTGGTATGAGTCAGACACGCTAGCCTGCTACAAACACAGACGTAGGTCTGAACAACGTCTCCCAAAAGCTGCAGGCTTAACTGAAAACAGCTTAAGAAGTGTTCCTGTGTCCAACACTCAGATGCCCAGCTCCCAATGGGGTCCAAACCCTAAATAAATCTGTTTTACTCTGTATGAAGCTTATGCAGGGTAAACTCATAAATTGTTCACCCTCTATAACACTGATAGAGCGATATGCACAGCTGTTTGACCCCCCCCCCCCCGGGTATTAATACATACTCTGGGTTAATTAATAAGTAAAAAGTGATTTTATTAAATACAAAAAGTAGGATTTGAGTGGTTCCAAGTAATAACAGACAGAACAAAGTGAATTACCAAGCAAAATAAAATAAAACACGTAAGTCTAAACCTAATACAGTAAGAAAGTGATTACAGATGAAATCTCACGCTCAGAGATGTTCCAATAAGTTTCTTTTACAGACTAGCCTCCTTCTAGTCTGGGTTCAGCAATCACTCACACCCTTGAGGTTACTGTCCTTTGTTCCAGTTTCTTTCAGGTATCTTTTGGGGGCGGAGAAGCTACCCCTTGAGCCAGCTGAAGACAAAACGGAGGGGTCTCCCAGGGGCTTAAATAGACTTTCTCTTGTGGGTGGAGACCCCCTCCTCTCTCCTATGCAGAATCCAGCTGCAAGCTGGAGTTTTGGAGTCACATGGGCAAGTCACATGTCCATGCCTGACTCAGAACTTTACAGGTGGCAGCCATTGCTCACATGCTACCTTGAAAGTCCCCAGGTAGGCTTCTTATGTGGATTGGAGCCTCCCAAGGTTTCATTGTCCGTTAAGTGTTTCTTGATTGGGCACTTAACTTGCAAATTCCTTTCTTAAGAAGCTGGCCAAATGCCTTACTAAGGCTACTTAAAATCAAGCAAGTACACAGCCAATATTCATAACTTCGAATAGAAAAATGATACATGCATACGAATAGGATGACTATATTCAGTAGTTCATAACCTTTACAGAGATATGTTACATGGCATATGTAGCATAAAACATATTCCAGTTATGTTATATATACATTCATAAGCATATTTCCATAAAGCATTATGGGGTGCAACATCACAGCAGCATCAGAACAGCCTTCATCTCTGGGAATGCTATGGATGGTGGCAAAGTCAGACTCTTGGTGGAGGGAATGGGCTGGTGGTTGAGAGGAGCGAGCGAAAACAATCCACTTTCACCCCTACCTGCGACACCGTCAAATATGGTATTGGTTGGCCCCAGCCCAAGGGACTGGCCTACCAGATATGGGTCACTGGGATGGCAATAAAGGAAGAATGCTGGGGATTCTAGGATGAACTAAAAAATCCAAACCCCAAACAACCTCTTCAACTTAACTGAGAAGTTCAGAAAAGGCCAGGTTCTATTGCTGGCAGATAATCTTGTGCAACCTGGCGCCTGAGTTATGACTCAGTGTAGTGGAGACGGGAAGCGGTGCCTGGTATATGTGATACTCTTTTTTTCCCCTCCTGGATCAAAACAAAGCCACATCCCAGTATAGTAGGGGTGTGGGAGTGGAGGAGGGACATGGTGCTGTTTGCTTTGTTGCTGGAAGTGCTGTCCTTCAGATGAGATGTAAAACCAAGATCCTGATCACTTGTCATTAGAGATCCCAAGGCACTTGGGTGTTAGCTTCAATATTCTAGCCAAAATTCTCACTTGAGTAAATTCTGCTGCACCTAAGTTTCCTACTGCAGTTTCAATTAGTTACGGCCATGTTTGCTTCCTGTCTGAAACTGCTGTGTAGAGTTGCTGTGTGAATATTAAGGAACTCCTGCATGCTTCCGCAGAGGGAGGTGCATTTCTACAGTGGGTGAATAGATCAGTGAGTTATGGCTGCACAGCCCCTCTTAGGACCAAAATCTTTGTGAGTGCTTCGGGACATGGGTTCTATTCCCAGCTGTGCCACAGGCTTCGTGTTTGATCTTAACCTCTTTCCCCTTTACTTTTCCCAGCTGTAAAATGGGTCTGATAACACTTGTTTACTTTCACAATGGTGTTTCAGTGTTACTAAAGCCCTGGGGGATCCTTGGATGCAAAGTGCTATAAAGAGCAGACAGAGTGTTACTAAATGTGAGATATTACAGTATGGATGTATGACTGCAGGAGGGGGCAGCTCAGGAGACAATAGGAGAAGTTCCTTACAGTCTATTTAAACATAATGGTTACACTAATTTGCTTTTAATTGTGAAATGTTTGCAAGCCTCCTGTACGTTTACATAACACTATGCTGTTTATTATCAGATGAAGGAATTCTCAGATATGGCAGGGCTGCTCAAACCCTCTTCTGGCCTGGAAGGGAAGTTGTACCTCAGCTGGCTTTAAGAGGGGGGCCGGGAGTTTGGGGATGGAAGCGAGGGAGGTTAGCTGGCAGGTGGGAGTCTTGCTGGCTTTCCCAGCTGTGTGAACAAACTTGCTGAACTTCCAGGACGAGGCTGACAGCCACTTTGAACCTTTGCCTGTTTTTAAGCGGGTCTGAGCTTCAGTTACTCTACACAGCTCCAATACAATATTTACCCATGCTTCTCACAACCCTGAATGATTGCAACGATTATGGATCCATCAGCTGCATACGGTACTGGACATAGAGCTCCAGGGTTATAGTCAGGGGAGGAGTATTTTTGATTATTCTGTTGCAGAGTTCTGTTAGTGAGGACCAGCTTGGCTGGGGCTGATTGCACATCCTGGAGTGAAATTGCACACACAGGACTTGATTTTGGGTATCACTGGTAACTCCGTTGACCTGGTTACTCCTGACTCATGTTGGTGCAAGAGGAGATTTAGCCCCGACATTTAAAACTAGACTGGACAAAGCACAGGGATGCGCACTGCCCAAAGAGGAGTCCCACTAGCTTTTTCCTTCTCTAAATTCTGCAAGTTTTTTGTTGGTGAAACTTAATTTGTGTCTGTCCTGGTAAAACTTGAAGTTTGTGACCACTTCCTCCATTCCCAGAGTACCTGCATTCCCTGGTACAAGGCTGTATGTCTTGTTAACTGCAGCTTGGCACATGGGTGCTTGTCTGCTTTTGGAAGTGAGTTGCTTGCTGAATGTATTGGAAGATGATCTTGGTAAAGCACCAACAAGTGGTGTAAACGTCCTCTACCTTGGCCATATTCTAATTTGGACAGCTAATGAAATGCTAATTCACTCTGCATTTTCAACTGGCTACAGTATTCTTCACTTTCTGTCCTAAACAGTTGGGTATGGATTTTAACTTACTGGAATAAGTGTTTCTATCACGCTTGGTGTATTGATGTTGGTGCGGTGTGAGAATGGGCTATCACATCAGTAAGAATGGGGAAAAATGGTGGAAAGCATAAGAGGTGTTCAGCTGGAGGAGAGAGAGATGTGGCCAGCAGTTGCCAGTTTATAAAATGGCCACTTCAGGGCTGCAGCTGTTTTGACTCTGCCAAATATAAAGGACTAGCCCCAGAAAGGCATGCTGGGGAAAAAATCCTACAGGAGAACAAGCGTGCACTTGGGTAGGTCTAGTAGGGGGCCAAGGAGTCACCAAAGAAAGAGACTGATTGAGTGGTGATTGGTACCCACCATATCTCTGTCTTTCGCCTTGTAATTCCGATGCATACTCTTTCACAGCCAGTTAACAACGTTTGTAAATCACTGGATGAAAGGTGCTATATAAATGTGAGATCACTATCAAAATGCAATCACTGCTGTAAATTAGGCAAGGGTTTTGGGTGGTTTTATTATCGCAACTGTTCCTGCCGGCAGCTCTGACCATTATCGGGGGGAATTAAATCAGTCGACAGCAGCTGTAGACAGTTATGCGAGTCCAGGGCCTGAGTGGCTTAGTTGGGGAAGCGTGTTAAAACTTAGAGTGAGGGCCAGGGTCCCAGGGAGTACATAAAGGGTTTTTTCTTTTTCAAGTTTGTTGCAACCAACTTTATGTTGCTGTCCAGAGTGGTTGATTTATCCCCTGATAATGGTCTGAGTTGTTTAATTTGTCTCCTGAAAACATGTGCATATGTTGTTAAAACAAATAAACAGTTTTTATACTGCATATATTATTAAGATAGGCCTAATTTGATCAATAAGGTCCCTATTGTGTTACTGTGGGTCTCTGTGATGGTCTATGTATGTATTGGAACCCTGGAATTTTGCTTCTTATGGGAAAGGTCGGGGGCTGGTATGGTAAGATTATTCAAGGTGTTGCTGAAGTTGATCATCTTGAGCAGCACAGCATTCAATATGTCTCCTTTGGTTTTCTGCTCTTCTTATAGGTTTTTTATGCATAATTAATTCATGACTTCACTCAGACTTCTGTCTGTGAAAGCATGTGATCCATAGTATCTAAATGTCTGTATAGAATAATATTCCGGTGCAGGGGGAGAGTGGTGTAAAGAAAGCAAGGGATACAGGCAGAGCTAATATCTGCCTATTTATTTAAAAAAAAAAGTCATATGGGTCAACTTCCCGTTAGCTGCATGAAACGCGTGTTTCCCAGTAGGCTGGAGTTTGCTTTGGAGCATGCTAAACAGAAAGGTTGATATTTATGAGGAGGAACTAGAGACCATCTCTGCAATAGACTTTTTTCTTAATTTCCCACGGCTGATACTACTGACGTATTTAGCAGTGATGCGATTGCTGCTGAAATACTGTATCCAGTTCTGGTGTCCACAATTTGGAGAGGGTTTGGAGAAGAGCCATGAGAATGATTAAAGGTTTAGAAAACCTATCTTGGTGTGATAGACTCAAAGTGCTGATTCTAGTTCGCTTGAACCAGGAGAAAGTTAAGGGGTGACTTGATGGCAATCTAGAAGTACCTACATGGGGAACAAATATTTAATAATGGGATCTTCAATCTAGCAGAGAAAGGTAGAACATGATCCAATGGTTGGAAGTTGAAGCTAGACAAACTGAGCCTGGAAAAAAGATGTAAATTTTTAACAGTGAGAGTAATTAACCATTGGAACAGTTTACCAATGGATTTTTCTATCCCTGCCAATTTTTTAATCAGGTTTGGATGTTTTTCTAAAAGATCTGCTCTAGGATTTATTTTGGGGAAGTTCTGTGGTCTGGGTTATACAGGAGGTCAGACTAGATGATCGCAATAATCCCTTCTGGCCTTGGAATCTATGAAAACCAGTGGTGATAATGGTGGGAGCTGTAGAGTAAACCAGCCACTGCTCCGAGCAGGTCTATGGTTGGGTCTGCACTCGTGATGCCCATGGTGGGAAATGTTAAGCAAAGAAGTCTCGTGTAGACACAGCCGTAGGGGAGACAGAAGAGAGCCTGGGTACAAAATTAACTAGGTTACCAAAGTTGTGCTGAGTTATCTCAGCTCATTAGTTAAGGGCTGAGGAAAGATCTCATCTGTGACTTTTGGGTCGTAGATATAAAAAACAGTTTATGGGTTGGATGTGTTGTGTTTGTTAGCTTATTGTGCTAAATGGTTAATCTTTGTGGTGTCTTTACCTGGATATGAAGTGTAAGGTTTTAGAAATCATTTTGCATTAAGCAGTATGATCTTCTTAAGTTCCTGAGGGTAAATTTTAAGTGTAGGCAGGTCTTCCTCTCCTTCATGAACCCTTGGAATCCAGCCAGTCCCTTTCTATGCTCTATAAAAGAGTGTATGGCGTACAACATCTTCTAATCTCAGTTTTCCAGTGGGGCTGGGTGGGAAAGTTGGTGCTGGGAAAGAATGGGTTGATCTCTTCCGGAAGGACTCAGGTGAAGGATTTGATTGCTGGATTCTCCCAAGAGGTTGTGCCTGGATCTTGGTAGAAATGCATTTTACACGGAGACCATCCCTCTTGAAATGATCCCTTCCAAAGAATGGGTGTGGTGAGAGTTAACTTATTTTGTAATATGCCTTGGAGATGAAAAGTTATCATCCCCAAATAATAATGTGTGTCATATGGTATGATGTCATTAAGTGTATGGTATTTACTGTGGAATATTACACCTCGGACACATCACAGCTCTGTACACCTACATTTTTCATGGTTTGAATTTTTCAGGGAGTGCAACAAACAATATTGGGTCACTTCCACTGGAGACTCGACTCGCAGCTTCGCCTGGAAGTGCTGGGTATCTGAAGTCTCATGTGCTCATTGCAGAGCAAGCAGGGCAGAAGGTTTAGTGCATGGTGTTGGCTTTGAAGCAAACCTTTATTTTTCTGCTTCAGGGTTTCGCACAAAGTCACACTCCCTCCTCCTGCATTTTTTTTTCCTTGCCGTCTCCCTTTCCTCTTCCAGGTTTCTTATCATCACCACACAGGCTAGCTGCCTCTCTGAGCCTTGCAGCTAAAGTGGGCTTTGCCACAGCCAAAAACCCCAGTCCTATCCTGACGTTTATTTTAGTGTCCACTGTGCTGGCTCAGTTGCAGCAGGTTACTGATTGGTCAGACATCCCAGCTATCTTAAATCTATGGAGGGGCTGCCTATGCAGTTGCATTTAAAACTTTTATCACCACCACTGCAGGTGAAAGGCTTTCATATGCTGTGCTGGTCCAACAAAGTCTGTTTTATTTATGTGCTTCCAAGCCCTTATTCTTTTAGGGTACACCAGTAGGGAGTTAATAGAAACTTTAAAACAGGAAAAATGCCTGTGGGCTAAGCAGAAACTCAGTGACTGACTTGAGCATATAGCTTGTACTTGAGTTGATAGGTCATTCGCCGAGGGGGAGCTGGATGGACTGGTTTCACTGATAGCACTTCCGCTGGGAGCTGAGTCATAATTGGGTCTATGACTCTTCATTTAGGGAGGAGCATACGCATCCCAACGTGTATATTGTCTCATGGAAAATACTTATAGTTCTTACTCCACTGGGTGGCTGTTTTAAGACTAACCAAGTGCATTTATCAGGGGATTGGCTCAGAATAGATTTGTATGCATATATGCTGCTATAAAGAATAATTCAATTTAGGGATGCGGAGGTGCTTGCCTGTCTGCCCTTGCCCACCCCCAAAGCAGTAGCTCCGCAGCAGAGGTGAAACGAAGACGGTTTTAATCTGATCCCTAGTCCTGTATAAGGGTACGTCTTCACTACCCGCCGTATCGGTGGGTAGCAATCGATTTATCCGGGATCGATATATCACGTCTCGTTAAGACGCGATATATAGATCCCCGAACGCGCTCACCGTCGACTCCGAAACTCCGCCAGAGTGAGCGGCGGTAGCGCAGTCGACAGGGGAGCTGCGGCCGTCGATCCCGCGCCGTGTGGACCCCAGGTAATTCGATCTAAGATATTTCGACTTCAGCTACGCTATTCGCGTAGCTGAAGTTGCGTATCTTAGATCGATCCCCCCCCAGTGTAGACCAGCCCCAAGAGTAGCAGTTTTTAAAAAACAAAATGCACCTTCTTAAAAGACTAAAATGTCTTAAGCACTAGCACAGCATTCTACCTTGTTTCTGCTAAATGGGATTATGAGGGATTTAATGCTGTGAGAATTTTTACATGTTGAAGGCGGTGACTTTTCACTTCGTTTCTAGATGAGGAAAGTGGATGGAACGTGACATTCTCCTCTAACTTCCACCAGGTCTCTCTATTTTGACCTGGATTTCCCCTCTGTGTAACAAATGCTTCTCCAGCATCTTGGATTGGATAGAAGAGGGGAGGGAGAGATTGGGTCAGGAGTAAAAAATCCAAATGGAAGATTGGGCATTTATAAGCAAATCATATCGATTCCTGTATATAGAACCGACAGTATTGAAAGCCGCTTGCTTTGCGGCTTTAATGGTCTTCTTGCCACATGTGCACTTTAATAAACTTAAGGGACACTGTCAATATCATTTGGGCACCAATCCAGCAAAGCACTTAAGTACCTTTGTAATTTTAAGCATATTGAAATCGATGGGACCTCTCATGTACTTGAAGATACCTAGGTACTTAAGGGCTTTGCTGGATTGGAGCCTATAGGAACAAAATTAAATTTTGTTAGCTTCTTTCTGAATTATTTTGTTTTCTTCAGGTTTCAACAAACTTCTTGGCTGTAAAAATTCCCAGGCACCGTTGGGTAGTATTGTGCTTAGTGTTTGAGAACCAGGAAGTAAAATGTACTAAACATAGAAAGGGAAAGTGGACATTCTAGCTATATGAAGTAGATAAAATAAGCAAATGGCATGAATGTTGACAAATCAGCTAGATTTTTAAAGAAGTCTTAGTAATATATGTTGTTACTAGCACTGGTGCAGATTTCTAAGTATATGATTTTTATCCTGACACTTGATCCTCTGCTTACCAGAAGTTGCAATTATTATGTAAGGAGGAATAGTTTTTGAACAATATCTCCCCTTGTAGGAGATGTACAGCAAAATTTGTTTCCAGGTTAGGTTTTCTCCAAGTATTGCTCTTTAGGTTTTTGCCCCCCCCCCCCCCGAATGTCAATTTTTGGCCGATTGTGTGGGTAAATCTCACTCCATTTCTTGTCCACCTTCCTTTGTCTCTCTTGCAAACCCAGGGCATCAGTGTGTTTATGTGATAACGTGTTCTGTGCCAAGAAATCCTGACTCCTTGTGCATTATCGCGGGGCCCGTGACGCAGTGCAGGATCACGTTCCAGGTCTAGGTCTTGTTTCTCTTGGATCCTTTCTGTGCTGTGGAGCAACAGCTAATACTTGACTTTTCTCTCTCTCCTCTTTGGCTCCATGTTCTATGGCTTGAGATCCCTCCTCCTCTTAGCATGTAGTGTGCCAAAGTTTGCCCCTTCTGCTTTTCCTCCCATTTTATCCAAGAATGATCAGTAGAAGAGGAAGCAGAGTTAATACTGAGAAGCCCACCAGCTCGTAACTTGCATGTTAGAAGCTATGATGGACCTTTTTGTTGCTGACCACGTTGAAAAAGGCAGAAACAGTCTTAAGCCTTTGTGCCGTTTCTACCAGACGATAAATAACACAGGCTCTGTGGAAACAGAACTCCCTTTATCTGTTATTCGCAATTATCGTTCAGATGTGATATTGGCGAAAAACGCCACATGTCTGGAGTATCACTGTGCATTTCAAGGGTGTTCTCTCTGTTTAGTTTTTCTTTCTGAGTATTATTCACCCTGTACAACAGGGTGGGGAGCTGATCCTGCTTCCAGTGAAGTCGATAGTGAAATTCCCACCGGGTTTTCTGAGTGAGATTGGGCCCCATGTCTAGGGAGGCAGGATTAGAGCTAAGTAAGAGTAAGTACAGTACAGTAAAATCAGAATATCCTACTTATTGCTTAATGCCATGCATTTTGTTGTGAAGAATTTCTGTTTGAATCCCATGGCTTTTCTGCTTGTGGATGCCAAAAGCTGAATTAATGGGGGTGGGGAAAGGGGAAGATGAGTTGACAGGCAAAAGAGGTTTTGGTTTCCACAGTTAGTCGGACATTGGTTGCCTGCAGCAGAAAGAAATGAAAAACAGTCTCTGATTCCTTCGTGACCCCGTAGTTACAAGGACTTCAGCTGATGGATGAGGGGCTTGATTTGGCAGACATACTCTGTTGGATCCACTTTAGACCGTGTCAAGCCCAGTGTCAGTGTCTAAATCTGGAATGCTGTTGAGTATTATGGGAATATAAATAAACCAATAAAAAGATCAGGAAGGGGGCAATGGCAGCAAAGAATCTGAAAACTAATATCAAAAAAACAAACCCAAACACAATGAAAGGGTGTGTGTGTGTGTGTGTGTGTGTGTGTGTGTGGGGAATGGGATGAAGCTTTCTAAATATTTTCATTTCTGTTGTGCCTTTCTTCCCAAAGGAGTAAACAGCACTTCATAATTCACCACTACTGAAATGTGGTGGGAGAACAGTACACTGCTTGGATGCTCTCATAATATGTACACAGTGCTTTTCATCCAGGGATCTCAAAGCACTTCACCATGAACCCTGAGGCTGCTTTACTTCTAAGCTGGGGAATGAGGCCAGTGCAGGATGGCTTAAGGATCAGGGAACTTTGAGCCACCTTTGTGCCTCCACTCCTGAACTGCCTTGTGGTGAAGAGTGAGGTATATAAACTTAGATCTGCCTAGATAATTACATCATCTCCTTGGTGTCCGAGCACCTCACAATAAGTACACCTCTACCCCAATATAACGCTGTCCTTGGGAGCCAAAAAATCTTACTGCGTTATATTGAACTTGCTTTGATCCGCTGGAGTGCACAGCCCCCCCCCCCCCCCCCCCAAGAGCACTGCTTTACTGCGTTATATCCGAATTTGTGTTATATCGGGGTAGAGGTGTAATAGATTTTTTTCTGCATGACACTTCTCCGAGGTAGGGAATTGTGATCCCATTTTACAAATGGGGAACTGAGGCACAGGGTAGATTAAGTGGCATGCCCAAGGGGACACAGCAAGTCTGAGTCTGAATTGGGAGTTGAGTCCAGATCCCACCCTGTGTCCCAGTCCAGTGCCCTAAGCACCAAACTGTCCTTCCAACCCTGGAAATCCTGAAGGTTTGAATTTTGTATTGACTTGAATAACTTTACATAATAAACCTGCTTCTAGCCCACATCTGTAGTGTCTATTGTCTGAATTACTGTTTAACGTAGGGCTGCGATTCACCCAGAACCAGGAGGAGGATGGGGCTGTATGTGCAAAATGTAGGCAATATATTTAGCATGCCCTGAAAATAAAGCTGACGAGGAAACTTTTATACCCTGGTGTCTGTGTTGAACCTGGGTAGATATGGCCACATGGATTTTACTGTACCAGTTCCTCATGTCACTGCCCTGTTTGGATGTTTTCCTTTGCTTGCTTTTTCTTTCTTTTCCCCCTCGCCCTCTCTTTTGGCCAGGATTTTAACATATATCACAGGCTGGTAGGCTAAGAGCCTGGGACTTCCCCTCACCACACTCAAAGTCTTTGATCTTTTGCTTTGGAGGTAACATCAAAAGGATGGCTGAGAAAGACAGCCAGCGCTGTGAAGTTCAACGTTCAAGTTAATAGCTTGACTGAAGGTTGTGCTGCATTGCTGGAGCCGAAATAAACAGAGGCAATTCAGCCACATTTCCCTGGAAATTGACCTTAATATTGTAAAAGGCCTTCATTTGCATTTGGAATTGATCCAGACCCTCGTGAAGGACAGATATATATTTTTTAAATACCCCCAATGTGAGCAGCACGACATAAAGAATTCAGACGATTGTTTCGATGGATGAGGTATTCAAAGCGATTCCATCCAGTGCTCCTAGCCGTTGGCTGTGTCCAGATATTCATCTTTATAGCCACGTCCTGTGCTTTACATTTACTATTTGTCATTTCTCGTTTTGCTCTTTTCTAAAATAATTAGTCTCAATATGTCAGCAAAACATCCCCTTCCCCCTTCTGTTAATAATAAAAAACCCAGCTACTCCCAGTCCCATTTATACAGTGTAAGGTGTGGACTTCCCCTGCCAGATTTTTTTTTTCCATTCCCTTCCTACCCTTATTTTAAAAGGTTTTGAGAATTCTTGACATTTCTGGGGGTGAATGACTGGCTGCTCTGCCCATTTTCCATTGCCAACTTTTGCCACTTTTGGGCCCCATCCTGTTCGCTTAGCCCCTGCCCCCTTTTCTTTTTTCTTTTCTTTGCAAACTCAAAACTCCCATGGAATTTGATGGGAATTTTGGACGTGCAAGAGATGCAAAATCGGGCTTTTGCTTCTTTGGCTTGGTATCCGAGGCTGACGTTATTGAGACAAGCAGGAGACCTTCCTTATAATACTAAATAGTTGTATTATAGTATAGTTATATATATGTATATATGTATATATAGTATAGTATATTAACTAAAAAGTTAATAATCTTGGGGCCTGATTTTCGCAGATGCTGAACATTCACAACTCCAACTGATTTGAATGGAGTGGTCAGCATTTCTGACCAATCAGGCTCCTGGCATATTTCATTTAAAGATTTAAAACATATGTACACACACATAACTGAGATGATATTTACTGTGAATAGTGTACATGCGTATATATGAACATGTACATGCACATTTCATGACTGATGTGATATTTACTTTCTATAGCAGAGTATCAGACAGCTAAATGATTCCATTCAGCTTCAAGCAAATCTGTACAAGAGAGAGACATCACTTATACCGAGAGCTACACAATGGTTTCCCAAAGATGCATTCTTCTAAGTGCTAAAATGGAGTGGTGGTGGTGGGCGGAGAAGGGTGGTAGGAGAAGATCATGTGTTAGTTGAACTCCCATCAGAGCATTTTAATGGCCTTCTTCACCTATTGGCAAGGGAAGACTTGACTTAAAGAACTCTTCAATCTGTAGGTACAGCCCAAAATTTACCTTCCTGAGAAGTAATAGTTTTGTTGCAGGTTTTTTCAAAACTGTTAGTCACTTTATTTGCTCTAGTGAGTCTGAATGAGACTATTATTCTTTCAAGAAAAGTTCAGTTTGGGCACTAAATGGGTCAGCGGTTCAAGGGCTGGTATTTGCAAAGGACCTAAGGGAGTTGGGCACTGAACTCATTTTGACAATCCCCAGCCTGAAGTCATAGAATCATAGAATATTAGGATTGGAAGAGACCTCAGGAGGTCATCTAGTCCAATCCTCTGCTCAAAGCAGGACCAACACCAATTAAATCATCCCAGCCAGGGCTTTGTCAAGCCAGGCCTTAAAAACCTCTAAGGATGGAGATTCCACCACCTCCCTAGGTAACTCTTTGCAGTGATTCACCACCCTCCTAGTGAAATAGTGTTTCCTAATATCCAACCTAGACCTTCCCCACTGCAGCTTGAGACCATTGCTTCTTGCTCTGTCATCTGCCACCACTGAGAACAGCCTAGCTCCCTCCTCTTTGGAACCCCCCTTCAGGTAGTTGAAGACTGCTATCAAATCCCCGCTCACGCTTCTCTTCTGCAGACTAAAGAAACCCAGTTCCCTCAGCCTCTCCTTGTAAGTCATGTGCCCCAGCCCCCTAAAAGAAGTCAGTGTAAGTTGAGAGAATTCAGGGCCAAGTTATTAAAGGGACAGTATTTAGAGGCCTAATTCTCATTGATTTCTGTGGGAGTTAGGTGCCTTTTAAGTATCTGGCCCTCAGCCATTCTCAAGAGACTTATTCCCTGGAGGATCAGGACTGTGGATGGATGACCTTCGGGTGGGGTTTATATCTATAGTCCGTTCTTACCCTCATGAAATCTATGGCAAAAAACCTGTTAAACTTCAATGTACTTCAACCTGGATCAGGCCCTGCATTGCCTGGCATTCTTGTCCTGGGCTCTGGTGGAAAAATGCCATGAATTTCTAAACTATTGAATTCCTTTCCTATTTGTTTCATGCCTACTTGATTTTTAATGAAGAGTAAAATTAATAAGCCGTTCTGATTAAATCTGTAGATGAAAGGAAACCAAACATTTGTCGAATAATCACCTTCGCTAGAATAGTCACTGCAGGAAAACTTGCCTTGCAGTGATATTTTGGGTAGGCAGGGCAATCGCCCTTCACTCTACCCTGCAGGTAACATCCTGTAAACATTGTTACAAACTGCATGCTGTTGCTGGGGGAGGAGGAGGGGTGATGATCATTTTCAGTACATTAGGAACTATTGTATCATTGCATGTTGCTTAATAAGCCTGGTATTACATGTGAGTGGTAAGCTGCTTACATTGAAGCAGGATGCACTGTAATGATCTTTTCTTTGCAGGCCTTTTGAGAGGAATGGTTCCTCTGAGGTGATGAAGTTAGCTGTTCAACGCACATGAACGTTTACTTTAATTTGTTGTCCTTGTACAGATACTGTGCAGTCTAGTCAAATGATCAAAAACGTGCACAGGAGCACATTTTCTCCTCTCCATTCACCTAGGAGTTTGACTTGGAAATAGAATGGGTGTCTGTGTGTGTATATGTTCAAATTATTGCTATGAAAAGGGAAACCCATTGATCTTTACTTGCTCCATTTGCAATTACCCATATGTAATTATCCCCCTCTCCCCCCATTTTAAAATAGAGAACCTCTAGCGCTCTCCTTTTCCCCAGAGTGTATTCCCTACTTTGACCTGGAAAACTTACTGTGGATTCTTATAACATCTTATATGTTATAAGATCGGAGTCTTTGCTTTATTGGCTGTTCAGTAAATACATTGGTGTCTCTTGGATGTGCCCTCAGGCACTGAAACCTGAGGCCTGCCCACATCTTGAGTTCTACTTTCCTGCTTGCAAAGTGCCTCTGGCTAGTAGAGCTGTCGATTTCCCCCCTGCCCCCTCTCTCCTAATAAAAAGATGTATATTTTTTCTTAAAAGTCAGAACAGCTGTAACACACCTCAAGTAGCCGCAGTTTTATGAGTTTCAGATAAGGCTAGAGCTAAAAATATGTAGCTGACACCTAAGACTTAGAGAACTAGGACATTTTGTTTAAAATTTGAGTCTATCTATCTAGATCAGGGGTAGGCAACCTATGGCACGCGTGCCAAAGGCGGCACGTGAGCTGATTTTCAGTGGCACTCACACTGCCCGGGTCCTCGCCACTGGTCCGGGGGGCTCTGCATTTTAATTTAATTTTAAATGAAGTGTCTTAAATATTTTAAAACCCTTATTTCCTTTACATACAACAATAGTTTAGTTATATATTATAGACTTACAGAAAGAGACCTTCTAAAAACGTTAAACTGTATTACTGGCACGCGAAACCTTAAATTATAGTGAATATATGAAGACTCGGCACACCACTTCTGAAAGGTTGCTGACTCCTGATCTAGATATATATTTTCTAAACTCTTTTCCAGACCTGCCACTGACATGTCTTCGTTCCGTGTATCAATCTAGAAGAAGCCCATGATCTATCGGCGCATGACATGAGAACACAATGAGCATGTCTACACTGCAGTTAAAAACCCTGCAGCTGGCCCATGCCAGCTGACTCAGGCTAGCAGGGCTTGGGCGAAGGGGCTACTTAATTGTGGTGTAGGCATTCAGACTTGGCCTGCAGTCTGGGCTCTAGGACCCTGCAAAGTGGGAGGACCCTGGGCTGCCCGAGCATTTACAACTGCAATTAAACAGCCCCATTTACAACTGCAATTAAACAGCCCTTTCAGCAGACATGGGCCAGCGGCGGACGTTTAATTCTAGCGTAGACATACCGTAAGAGTCTACACGGCAATGAAAGACCCACACATGCCCGCGTCAGCTGACTCAGGCTGAGGGCTATAAAATTTCAGTATAGATGTTTGGAGTCCGGGCTCTGCGACGCTGCAAGGGGGGAGGGGTCTGACAGCCTGGGCTCCAGCCTGAGCTCAAACATGTACACTGAAATTTTGAGCCCTGTGAGCCTGAGCCAGCTGACACGGGCTCCGAGACTCTGTGCTGTGGGTTTTTTATCATAGTGTAGACATGCTCTGCATCAGCGTCCTGAAATGTGGCCTCCATGTCTCCTACTGTTTGTGCGTGTGTGGGGAGAACAGAACTTCTTTATGGTGAAATCTCAACTTAGCCAGAACTGGGCCAAGTAAATAAAACAAGACCTCCCCTGAACACCTCGGGCAACCCTCTGGTTTAAGCAATCTCCTTAATCTCCATGCAGTTTCTAATGCAATTGGGTATGACCTTTTCCTTAAAAAGCATCTCTAGGTGAGCGGTCTTTGCAGGATCTCTCTTGGGTGGTCACAATATACAGGTTGCATTGCAGTTTTCTTGGAAGGGCTTTGTGAAGATTTAAACGCTTTCATTGTGCGTAGTTTTGTTATACCGTGTAGGTTTTCGCTTTCATTTTTAACATGGCATGAAGTGCTGTGTTATGTAACCATTTTAAAGAAATGCACCATGTGGTATGTGAACTGTACAGTTTAGTTCTCTTTGTAGGCAAGGCTGTACCGTTGCATAATCCAATGTTGTCATTTTTTTGAAACAGTCAATACTTAGTAGAGTTCTGTTCTTGTGGGGATCTTTGTGTGCTTTATAAACAATTAAACTACAGAACACCCTGATTTGCTAAACTCATTTTATGGCTTGGTAAACTGAGGCACTAGACGAAGTATATTGCTCACAAAGTCAGTAGTGGAGCTGTGCATAGAACCTATGTCTTGATTTCCATGTACTTGTTTTAACTGTTACAAACACTTGCTTCCAGAATACATGGTTTTTAGGTACTATCATGGGCTGCACTGTTGAAAAGTAATGGTTTTCAGTGTCCCTTCTTCCCCTCTTAAAGACAAGTACTGCAGCTCCTAAATATTAGTCAAAACTTGCATTGCAAAGTGAGGAGTCTACCAATTGTATGAGAAGGCTGTTACCCCAGGTAGCGTCTGTATTATTGGAACTTCTGTATTTAAGTCAGCATGAACTTGATTTGCTAACTCATTTCCATAAAGCTTGGATACATACCAATATGGTCAAATATCCCTTTCATGTTTTCTGGTTATTTTAAGTTGAAGTTGTTTTTCAAATACATGCGACTATTATGTTTCGTGTGTGTGTGTGTGTGTGTGTGTGTGTGTGTGTGTACTTGCTGACCCAAAACCACTGTCCCTTAAATAAAAAAGTTCCCTTGTGGGCCAATTAGTTTAAATCTCTGCACTAAATATAGCAACGCAAGCCACATTTAGGCTATTTAAGGACTTTGGAGGCTCAGGGCTGCTCCGATGACTCCTTTGTGTTAACCTTTGGGTCCATGGCCTTAGTGTAATAAAATGTAAATCTTGAGACTTTGGATGAGGTGGGTGGCTTAGTGGTTGAGATGTCAGGGGTGGGAGGAGGGAGGAATGCTGCATGTTTGGGGAGAATGTGGTCTAGGTCCCCGGGGCAATGAGTTGGGTGTTCTCAGCCTGGTTGCTAGAGAAAAAGCATTCCTCAGCTTTCCAAAATAAACCTCTTCCAGAACCACAAAAATCTGGCACATGAGGCAAAGTCCCCACAGGACATGAGCTATTGTGGAGGGTAACTGATACCCTGACTGCTTGAAAAAGGTCTATTCCCAGTCAGCATTTTTGATGATTGATTTTTTTTCCCCTTCCTTTGGGGGGAAATGTAGGACAACACATGTTGCCCTTCAACCTGCAAAGGAAAATCAACTCTTGTGTTTCTAAAGGAGGTGGGGTGTTGTGTGTGTTGGTTTTGTAGTGGTTTAGTTTTTAAATAATATTTCAAAGTAGTATTTTTTTCTCTGACTTGTGTTTAGTTAAAACTGAAAGAAATTAACAATACTTTTCACCACTTGTGCTGTTTTGCTTTTAACCAGTTGGGATTACAAAGCTTTGCCTGAGCCTTTTCTAGTTGGTTTTACTTTTGGGTTTCGGTGCACTATAGCACAATCTCTCATTGGGTTGCAAACACAGCAGAGGAGTGCTTGAACCACCCCAAAATTGCATTAAATATTTCTATTATATATAATATTATGTACAATTCTTTTTTTAAAAATCTAAATTTGGTGCATAAATTACTGCTACCTGGAAACAACTCTTTTAAGTCATGCAACGTGATTAATTAGAATTTTCCAGAAAGTCCATGAATTCAGTGCTTTTGTATAGAGAATAACTCACTTCCGGCCATGCCTACTTTTTAAAAAAATATTTCTTGCTTGCTCATTGTAGAAAAACATGCTGAGAAACAATCTACTTGAATCATCTGTAGTAAGGAAAAATATTTTTTTAAAATCTCTTATTTAAGTTCCAGAAAAGTATATTGCAGTATTTCTGGAGAAACATTTTGGAGTCACAAATTGGAAACCAAAGAATTATACTTAGTTATATATTGGGTGGGTTGGGAGGTAAGGAGTGGGAAGGAGGGATGCGAGGTGACACTTCTTCTTTGCAAATAATTTTTCTTTTGTCATAATCCCAAATGGTGCATCTTTCCTTCTACCTAAATATATTATCCCTTTTATGTCCACTGGACATGTGTGGTGATAATGATAATATTGGTTATTTCTTCCATAACTACTGTGACTTATCGGTTGCTTTGTCTTCATACTTTTCTTTTTCACTGATGTTCCTCATCCTTCCCTTGAGTGATAGGTTTGTGTGGGTTTTTTTGCTTGTATATTATGAAGGAATTTGGTGGTGGAGGGGGAGGGAAGGGTATGGGCTTCCCCTGAGTGGTTTGGATTAGACATTTGTAGTCTGCTGTCAAATAACAAGTGTGTGGAGATAGTTAACCATTGTGTGAGGATTTCGGGGGAAGCAAAGCCTTCATCTTTTACTTTTCTAATGGACAATTGAGACATTCAGCTTATGTTTGAAAGGAAAATGGGTGCGAGTGGTCTTGCTGGCCTCATGGGCTAATGCTGTGGAAGGAGCAAATAGAGGGAAGGATTATTGATTGGGGAAACAACTGGTGCTGAATCCTGGGAGGGAATGTTTATTTCCCTGCTCTCTAGGAGGGATTTGGAAAGAGCTGTAATCCAGGGTTAGGAGTAATTTGTTACAGCAAGATGATACTTGAGTGGCAGGAGGATTCTGGCTGAGGCAGCAAGAGTTTTAATCGGAGGAGTAGTTCCTCTCCTAGAAAGTCATTCTGACAAAAAATTGCCCCCACCTCACAAGTTTGTTACTCAACCAGCAAAATTAACCAAGGGGGCTCTTGACCCTTTTTGTATTTTTCTAAGACATTTACACACAATTCGACTTAAATCATTACAATGAGGAATATGTACAAGGATGGGAATGCAGTGGAAAGTTTTCCAGTGGTGGTTTAAAAAAAAAACCCCAACACTCTTCCTAACCTCTCCTGTGAGATCAGAATGTTTTTGGTTTCAATATTACCTTGGGGATGTTTTTTGCAAAGTCTTATGATTACATTTTCTATGTTTAAAACTTTTTTCTTTTGGCTTGGTTAAAAAAAAAAAAAAGAAGACAAGTTTCTGACCCTGGGGAAGGAGAGAATTTTGCAAGTTCTTGGTTTTCATGACAGTCTGAAATCCTTGGAGCCGTGTATTCTGAAGTAACCCCTTGTGGCAGTGAAGACCCAATCACACATAGAAACCACAAGGGAGGCGACAGGAAATTCAGTATGAAATTTGCTGGGTTTACTACAGAGTGGCTCCCGGCAGTTCACCCAGAATTGCTACATCAACAGGAATTTTTGTGGTAGTGATACAAGTCATCATGAGTTTCACTTACCCAACAATAGGAGAAAATGAGACTTTTTCAGTAAAAACACCCATAGATGACATTTACCATAACATGCAAACAAAAAAAACCCTCTTCTACAGCACCTTTCATTGAAGGATCCCAAAGAGTTCAATGCAAATATAGAATTAAGATGCACAGTACCACTCTGTGGTATGTAAGTATTTACACCTACATTACAGATAGGAAAATTGAGATGAAACTATAGCTCAAATTCCAAGAGTCCCACTCAGGATTGAAGCCCTATTGCGTGGGCATTGTAGAAATCCACATAAAAAAGTAATCCTTGTCCTGGATGTCTTACAGTCACTACTCTCATTGCCTTCAGGTAAAGTTACAGGTGATTAGCATTTCAGAAATTAGACCAAGGGGTTCAAACTGGTCCCTCAAAAATCCAGGCTTCCAAAATCAAGTGGCCAGCTTGGAAAATGTTGGTGTTTGTGATTTGCATAAAGCCACACAATGAGTCCTTTGCAGAGCCCGGAGTAGAGCTCAGGAGTTACACCATGGCCATACTGATTAAAGTTATGACATGCCGTGGTTGGAAGTACATTGCAAAGCAAACCTGAAGCAAGAGGTTCCCTATATTGATCAACCCCTTCTGCTTCTCCCCTACCAGAGCAGGCAAAGCCAAGATTTCCCCACAAATAGGCAACACGTGGGAGAGTAGGTTGGACAAATGCCTATTTTTGGTTATGGTTCTAAGTGGGGGTATTAGGGCTGGAAAATCTAGTCAGGAATAAACTGGTGTACACAAGAACATAAGAACGGCATACGGGGTCAGACCAAAGGTCCATCTAGCCCAGTATCCTGTCTGCGGACAGTGGCCAATGCCAGGTGCCTCAGAGGGAGTGAACCTAACAGGTAATGATCAAGTGATCTCTCTCTGCTATCCAGCTCCACCCTCTGACAAACAGAGGCTAGGGACACCATTCCTTACCCATCCTGGCTAATAGCCATTTGTAGACTACTTGTCTGTGTAGACAAAGATTAGTGTTGGTATATAAACATCATGGGAAATAACTCTTCTGCAGCCAAGCCCTCCATGGGCATCCTGATCATTGCAAAGATCTCTTGCTGTGTCTTCATTAGTAGAAACCAAAAGCAGATTCTTTAATGCATGTTTGGATGGTCCACCCTGTGGTGTCAGGGGGCAGATTTGTTCTACAAAGTTAAAGCAGAACCACATTAGATTGATCTTCCAGTAGTGGGATTTGAACATGGGTCTAAAACTGGTGGTTGCAGAGTCTGAAATTGGGCTACCTAGTTTTAAAAAGCTATCAGCTCCTTAACATAGTTTGAAAGTTCTAATAATGTGGTCAGAGCTTCTCCTACATCAAAGGTAGTTCAGATCATCCATGTGGTCAGTCCCACTAACCTGCCCTCAAGTCTTTCAGCACCCTTTTTTAAATGGGGAGGAAGGAATGTAGATTTTATGAACCATAAAACCAATTCTTGGTTTTCATGCAAACATTAGTAACAAAACCTCTGTCACTTTATATTTCTTTCTTTTGGGAGATTGCCAAAGAGTGAGAGAGAAAAATGAATTTTGGGTCTGTGCATTACATTGTTCAATAAATCTCATGTTGATTGTTTTGCTCATTCAAAATATCCCTATCTACAAATGGAGCGAATCTGCTGAAATTTCACTCCTTCCATTCTGTTCTTTCTGTAATGAACACTCCATGCTTCTTTGGAACACATCATGGTGCAGAGAAATTCTTCTAAAATAATATGTATATGACTACATTTTTGGGGGGTTTTAAAATGAATAAAAAGCTTGATGTTTTACGGTCACTGAATTTCTTCTGTCCTCCATGATTATTTTATAGCTCAGTAAGTCACTGATATCCAAAATGCACTACTAAGTTCTACAATATGACCTGTGGCAGGTTTCAAATTAAAAATAAAATTAGTGGAACAAGGTGGGTGAGTTAATATCTTTTATTGGACCAACTTCTGCTGGTGAGAGAGACAAGAGCTCTGGGTGGCTTGAAAGCTTGTCTCTCTCACCAGCAGAAGTTGGTCCAATAAAAGATATTACCATACCTACCTTGTGTCTCTAATATATTGGTACCGACATGGCTACAATACACTGCATACAAGAAATAAAATTAGTGGCACTCTCCCAAGATCCACACACAAACCAAGCTCTGCTTGCTTGCTAAGCAGAAGAGAGACTATACAAATCTTCATAATCCAATCGTTCTGCAGTGCCTAGATTCTTTGGTAATAAGGTGCTTTGAAAACATCTGTGGACAGACAGACTGACTATTTCACAGCATTGGGAATATATGTAGAATTAAACTGCTCTCTAGAGTTGCTCTGAGAGGTTGAATGAACTGCAGAAACTGTTACTGTACTTCCACATCACATGAATGTTATTCTTTTTATGATTTTTCTATTAAATTAGTTCTTGCAGGGTCTGGTTGGCCTCACTCTTGTTTCTGGAGGCCAAGTATTTACACCAGAAATCCCACTGTGCTAAATGACAACCTTGTCGCTCTCTGCAGACAGTGATTGGGCACGCTGAATTACCCATTCACCCAAGACCTTTTGTACACTAGCAAAAATAGGTCCTGTAATCTGCTCACCTACCATGCCCCCCTTCTTCTCTCCATGATGTAACTTCACTGGCACAAATGTTTATTGAAGCTCTACAGTAGACAGGGGGTCAGCATTTGAGTCTTTTCTACACTAGCGTTACTATCAGTGTTACCATTGTTGGAGCTGCACTTCTGAGTTACAGATCTAGTTCTTGCCACTGTAGACAAGGCCATAGAGGTGAACTCCCTAGGTCAGGTTTAAGACACGGTGGCAGTTTGTGCAAGATCCCACAGGTGCTGCCCATGAAGTATCTCTTCTGTGGACACATTCTGTCTCCATGATTGTTAATTCAGCACCTTACCTGAGCATTACAGTCACATAATGTTTTAAAATGGTTAATTTTGTTCATGGATGCTTTATTTCAATTATATCAATCATTGTATTATAATAGTGGTTTTCAACCTTTCTTCATTTGCTAAAAAATTTCGAATGGAGGTGCGGCCCCTTTGGAAATCTTAGACATAGTCTGTGGTCCTCCAGGGGTCCGCAGACCACACATTGAAAACCACTGTTCTATCGTAACGACAACCTTTCGCGGACTCCCCCAGCCATAGTCTGCGGACCCCCACGTTCAAAACCACTGCTTTATAACAACACCTTTCATTCTAACTTCTGTATGAGCTAATTCTTGGTTTATAGATTCCAACGCCAGAAAGGACCATTGTGATCACCTCGTCTGATCTCCTATACAACATAGGTCATAGAACTTCCCCATAACAGTTCTGGACTAGAGCATATTTAAAAAATAAAATTAAAATCCAATATCAATTTTAAAAATTGCCAGTGATGGAGAATCCATCATGACCCTTGGTAAATTGTTCCAGTGGTTACTTACCCTCACTGCTAAAAATATATAGCTCATTTTCAGTCTGAAGTTGTCTAGATTTAGCTTCCAGCCATTCAGGTTATACATTTCTCTGTTAGATTTGAGAAGCCCATTATTAAATATTTGTTCCCCACGTGGGTAGTTACACACTGAGCTCCTTGAGTCTGTCACTATCAGACATGTTTTCTAATCCTTTAGTCATTCTCATGGCTCTTCTCTGAACCTTCTCCAATTTATCAATATCCTTCTTGAATAAGGACTCCAGAACTGGACACAGTATTTCAGCAGTGGTCACACCAGTGCCAAATACAGAGGTAAAATGACCTCCCTACTCTTGCTCAGGATTCCTCTGTTATGTATCCCAGGATCTCATTAGGGTTGTTATTAGCATTTAAAAACAGGCTACTTTGCCATAGAAGCACAGAGTTTTTTCAAGCTGTTTCTGCCCTATGCATTGCAGTGTGAGTATGCCTGTGACTAGATATCATGGGAATCAATAAGATGCAGTGATACCAAGCTGGGGCTACTGGAGTGTGCTTTTTCACAGATGTGTGTAAGAAAAGCTGCATACAAAGCACTGATATAGCAGACTGAACACCAGCTGGGAGGTGGTGGGGTTTAATGGTTATGGCAGGAGAAAGGGAGTCCGGTTTTATTCCTGTCTCTGACACTGGCTCTGTGACTTTGCTCAGGTCACTTTTGCTCAAGTCTGACTTTCGGAGGTGAGGTTGACCCCAATAGGCCCTGCTGGGACTAGTCTCCTCTGCCAATCAGGGCACTTTCGTCTGCCTTATTTCATTCTAAAATGGGAACAGTATTTACCTGTCTCACAAGAGTCTTGGAGGTCTTGGTAAGATCCTTTGATAAGAGTACTTGCTGCACGTGCCCGGTTATTGTTTAATCCTGTTTTCAGGCATCTCTGTTTCAGACCAGACTGAGCTATTTAATGGGTAAGTTTTAATGCTCCAAGTTACAAAGGACCCTGGAAGAACTGTATTATCATTTCAGTGAAGTTAACACTGGCAAGAAATACTGAAACGGGCAACTTTAGGTCCCCTTTTTTGGGAACTCTTATAGTATTGGAAAGGAAAAAGGAGGAGGGGTAACTTAAACTGAAAAGAGCAGGGAAATTCCGACCCACAGGTGTTTTTGCTTAGGTGTAGCTTCAGTATCTGTTCCACGATGCACTGCTCTGCTACCACGACAAATGACTATTTGGGAATTAAGGACAGAAGCTTTTGCTCGGTGTGTGTGTGTGTGTGTGTGTGTGCATGAACATGCGTTATTTGTCAGTTCAGCAACATCATTATATTATGTGAACACCTTTTTGTATGTTGAATTAGCCTTGAATTTACATCTTCATTGAATATTGCAGTGCCTTGTTTATCTCAGTACTCCCCCCCCCCCCCCCGATATACTTGCTTTACAAAGGAGATTTTTATAACGCTTTATTTATTCCCAGTTCTATTGTAAAATTTATTCTAGGCTATTTATTATTATGTGATTATTACTCAGGTATCATTCTTATTTTAAAATTATTGTATTTTTAAAATGGTTATGGTAGTTAGCAGAAGGTTCCTAACTAGAGAAGAAAGATGTGGAGGACAGAGAAACGTATTTTTGTGTTTGGACTCAATCCTTCATCCCTTGACTGCGGTGGGAATTTTTGGTGTGGAAAGAAGCAGGTCCTTTGGGAAGCAGGATCAGGCCCTTTATGATCAATTGTTATTATTTACTAGATTTCCTATGAATTTTACAGTAAATTGTGTATTGTTTGGTAAAGGTGATTTGTCATAGTATTGTGAGGGGACGGGCATTTTGGGGGAAACCTAAAACTCTCCATTGAGCCCCCATCAATTTAGTTACTTTGTAATAGATTAAAAATTGTCTTATTGGTGCCTGGGTGGAGAGAGAACCAGAAGAAGAATAATGGATTGAATATTGGAGCAGAAACTGAATGGGATTTTGCTACTGACTTAAATGGGAGCAGGAATTGGCTGCAAACTTTGCTTCTTGTGCGTAAAGTACCGATCACTTTTTGGCATCTGATTGCATTTCCACATAACACAGCAATTACCTGGCTGAACTCTTTGGCTTTGTTTGTTGTCTTATTTCTTCTTGGTGTTCCTCTGTATGGTCTCCAGAAATGTTGCTGTCACTTTAGTATGGACACTTTTTGGTCCTCACTATCACTATGGGTGTAACACTGACTGAAAGCTGAAAGACTGACAGACCCTGAGTAATGTTGGAAGCTAGATATCACAGATGGGCCTGAGCTGTAAAGTTTGAATCCAGGGTTGAACTTCCACAAGATTCAGCAGTGTTTGGTGCTGCCCAAGAGAGAGGCTAATGGCAAAGGTTAGATCTGGGTATTTGGATTAGGGATGTTTTGACATGGGCTGTGTGTCAAGGTCCATGAAGGACTTTTAGAAAGGAAGGGAAATTGTGTAGGTGGGGATTTGGGCTGGCAGATAGAGTAGGTGACTGTGAGTTAGGGTTTCTGGCTTCTCTAGGATTCCCAATTCCACCATGGATTCAGTTAGGAACCTTGGACATGTAGAACCTTCGTCTCTGTGTGTTTCAGTTTCTTGGGGAGAATATGTACCAGCCTCTCAGAAGCTGAGATGCATAGCCTCGTCTCCTCTAAAAACACATAGTGGGCTTTTTTTGCTCTGGGGCAGCACTCACTAGAGCCTACCAGTGGTGGAAACAGTACTGGAGCTGTGTGGTAAAAACACATGCATACATATTCCTCCAGTGGAACTGTACTGCTGCAGAAAAACATATTATCACAGCATTGGATGGGTGCTTTGAGTAATGGTTTCTAATGAACATTCCTAAGTTTGAATATTGGGGTTGAGGGGTGTTGGAAGGCAGTTACCAATAGATACCATATTTCACGTTCCCAAAAGAGGACATTGCTGAGGGGAAGGGAAGGTGGGGGGCAGGGCCACCCTAGGGGGGTGCGGGGCCCGGGACATAGGTGCTGAGTTTCTATCTGCCGAGGGGTGCTCTCCCTTGCTCTGCCCAGGCCCCACCCGCACTCCACTGCGCCCCCCACGGCTCCACCCCTGCCCAGCCTCTTCTCACCCCTGCTCCACCCTGCCTGTTCCCGTCCCACCTCTTCGCCACCCAGTTCTGCCCCCTCCCCGAGCACGCTGCGCCCTGGCTCCTCTTCCCCCTTTCTCCCGCACCTCCAGACGCTGCGAAATAGCTGATTGGCAGTAGGCGCTGGAAGGGAGGGGAAGGTTGGCGGGGAGGCTCCTCCTTGCCCCTCCCCCCACCTGTCTCCTCATGAAGTGCAGAGCCCCCCAAAGCGTGGTGCCTGGGGCTGTCGCCCTGATTCGCCATACCCTAGGCACGGCTCTGGTGGGGGGGAAGGTACAGCTCTCCGGCTGCCCAGCTCTGAAGGCAGCGCTGCTACCAGCAGCAGCACAGAAGTAAGGGTGGCAATACTATACCATGCCACCCTTTCTTCTGCACTGTTGCTGGTGGTAGTGCTAACTTCAGAGCTGGGCGGCAGGCTAGCAGCCGCTGCTCTCCTGCTGCCCAGCTCAAAATCACAGGCATTTGTTCAGATTTCAAACATCTGCCCGGATGGAGATTGGAGGACCAAAAAAGAGGTCATGTCTGGGGAAACCTGGACGTTATAGTAACCAGATAGCATTTTATTTTTCAAAACAAAGTCTTGGAAGAGCAGTCCCATTTAGCAGGTTGTTAATACTGTCACTGGAGACCCTAGGCAGGTGGCTTTGGTTGGGTTCCATGGTATACCAGACCTTCAGAATGCCAGCTGAAGTAGCAAGGTGACTTGTAAAATCTTGCTTCTTATAAGATTCAAGTTTTTTCTTTTTTGCGCCCCTTTTACAAAAACAAATCTGGACCGTTTGAGATATTTGCCTTTCCCCTTGTGCTAACAATTTAACAGCCTTTTAAACAGCTTTGGTTTCTCTCAAGTACGCTAGCCTCATATGTATTTTAATCTTTGTGCGGAGGCCTGCATCATAACAATTATTTTGCATAAGTTCTCTTGCTTGAAATGTTATTTAAAAAAAAACACACACTAATGACCCACAATTAGATCATATTATTAAACAGAGAATAAAATACTTATGCCAAGATTGCGTTATTTAAAAAAATTAAGAAGGTGGCAGTGGAGCCTATTTTAACAGTTTGCTTGGAAATAATTTGCACAGGTTTGTTTGAGTTGATTGGCTGGAAAGTTGAGTGTTTGTATAGGCAATTCATAATTTCCACACTGAGGCAGACAAGCAGGAGGGGAGTGTGTATGTGTGTCTAATGTTGTACAGGGAGGGCGAGAGTGTTAATTCTGGACTACTCATGGTGGGAATTTCCCTCCTCTTTGCCCCCCCCCCCCCCTCCTAGGAATGTAAAACCACTGTCAGAATGCTGGGAAAGTCAGGCTTGAATTTTTGTAGTCCCCTTGCAAATTAGAGGAACTGCCTGACTCAAATCGGCATTTAGGACCGAAAGAATAGGATTTCCTGCTATTTAGTTGCTCAAGGAAGGAAAGGATTTACCTCCTGGCTGTAATAGGACCTAATTTTCTTCTTTTAATAAGAATAACTGAACATTGCAGCAGCAGTAAACCTGTGAAAGCAATCAGTCTCTGCCCCCCTTCCCACAAAGTTTGCATGTTCGAGCTGTGTTGTAACTCTTCCTCTGCCAAAAGAATCCTCCCTTCTACAGTTTCCAACCTAATACCTAATGTATTGTGCACGGGTGGTGGTGGGGGCCACGGCAATTACTTGGCATCTCGTTCCATTGTGAAAGAGAGAGTTGCTGAGGGGTGGTTGCTACTACGTAACTCCATAGGACCGCTTGTTCTCCCCCCTTCCCTCCCCCCCCCAACCATCTGGATTCAGTTAGCTCTCTCGGCAGTAGGGCTGAGTCTCATTTCCTCCAACCAGTAATATTATATAGGCAGTGATTCTGTTCTGCCCTAACATAATTGAAAATTATGTGTATTGTAGACTCGTAAAAAGCTGTGGCTCAGGTAACCTGTGGAGATTGGATATGGCACACAATGAAGCTTTTATGCAAAGTAAGAATTATAAACCACTGCATTAATGTCGTATTATAGGCATGGCTGTTCTTGGACGTGGAGTCCTCGAGCCAGGCTTGTCACCTTAAACAAAACGAATATTTCATACTTTTATCAACGGGGCTGGCGTTTTAAAGCCAGCCAATTACACTTTTGTGAGCGTCCCGGCATTGAAACTGTCCGTTAGTTAGCTTGACACAGTGACTTGCTGAGGCCCTTTGTGTTTATCCTCGGGACAGAACATCTTGCCCTTGATGGGGCCGGAATGTAAAACTGGAGGCTTTCCACTGGCTAGAGCTGATGGAAGTTACTTTATGACCATTGCACATCACTGCTGTTTATGAGGGCTGTTTATTTTCCCCTTTGATACGCGTGTAGCTCCCACTGGTGGTAATGGAAGCTGCACGTGTGAGAGTGCATGTGTGCAAAAAATAGACCCTTAAGTTTGGAGTTTTCTTTTTGGACTCCACTTGAATTCACTTCCAACTGTGTCCAGGAAAAGAGGCGGCTTTGGCTACCTCCTAGACTTTGCAACGTGAGATTTCTTGGCATCTCTTTGTTAGGGGTGGGTTGCAGAAGGGTTTTACTGGGATTTAAACATATAAGAGCGAAGCAGTTGTAAGTTCCTCCCTGGCTCGCTCTTTCACTTAGCCTGTTCTACCTGGACATTGTGGCAATCACTGTGAAATTACTGACCCTCTTCCAGAGACTGAAGGTGGAGCAGGAAAAATTGAACCTTTCACATAGGGTTGCCAACTTTCTAATCCCAGAAAACCGAACACACTAGCCCCGCCCCTTCCCCAAGGCCATGCCCTCTGCCCTGCCCCTTCCCTGAGGCCCTGCCCCCCGCTCACTACATTTCCCCCTCCCTCGGTTGCTTGCTCTTCTCCACCCTCACTCACTTTCACTGGGTTAGGGCAGGGGGTTGGGGTGCGGGAGGGAGTGAGGGCTCTAACTGGGGGGTTGGGCTCTGGGGTACGGCCAGAAATGAGGGGTTCAGGATGCTCCGGGCTGGGGTTGGGGTGCAGGGGGATGAGGGCTCTGTCTGGGGCTGTGGGCTATGGGGTGGGGCCGGGGATGAGGGATTTGGGGTGGGGCTCCAAGCTGGGGTGTGTGGCAGAGGGGTTCAGGATGTGGGAGGGGGCTCTATGCTGGGGCAGAGGGGTTGGGGCTCGGGGTTGGGATGCAGGCTTACCTCTAGTGGCTCCCAGTCAATGGTGCAGCAGGGTGGGGGCCTGGGGCAGGCTTCCTGCCTGTCCTGGAACTGCAGACCACTCTGCATTCTGGAAGTGGACATCAGGTCTGGCTCCTAGGCGGAGGCGTGGCAGGCAGCTCTGCATGTGCTGCTCTCGCCCGCAGACACTGCCCCCGTAGTTCCCATTGGCCACGGTTCCTGGCCAATGGGAGTGCGGACTCGGGGCGGGGACAGTGCACGGAGTCTCATGGCCCCCCCACCTAGGAGCCGGACCTGATGGCCCCTGCTGGGGTGCAGCGCGGAGCCAGGACAGGTAGGTCCTACCCTGCCTGAGCTCCGTGGCACCGCTGACCGGACTTTTAACGGCCCAGTCGGCGGTGCTGACCGGAGCCTCCAGGGTCTGGTCAAAAACCGGACACCTAGTCACCCTACTTTCACATGGAGTTTCTTTTTGAGGGAATTTAGTGCCAGTAAAAGGTTCTGAACTGATCACTGGAGACCACAGCCTTTTGTTTAGCCACATAATAGTTAGCACGTAGAAAGGGTCTAATATGAACTTCCCCACGCTGCACGTTCAGGGCATCTGACGTGCCCTGGAGGAGTGCTGCCTAGTGACAAAAAGATACTCCAGTGTCCAGGCCTGGTCAGTCCTTGACCTATCTGCTAAAACTGCTGACAAAATGAGTTTCTTTGTGGGTTTGTCACTCTTGTAGCAATATTTTAAATCACTCATGACCATCTGATGGCTGTCTGGTGGGCTAGGAAAAATGCCTCACTCGGATAGCTGGCACTTACTGCCTTTACTGCATGTTAGTAGTGGTAGAACTAACCCCTGCCCTGCAGATGGGTCATTCAGGTCAGTTCTGAGGCACATCGAGAGGTGCTGTGGGGGCACTTACCTTGTGCTTGTGCCTGTTCTTTGGATACCCAGCAAACTTCAGACTCTAGGGTGATGAAGCAACATCTTTCACCAGCTCTAAACATTTTAAAATGCTGCTGAAAAGTTTGGGGAGCTATTACTCATTGTGGTCCGTCAATCCACCTATCATTATTTCTTTTAATGGAGTGGGTTTGTGACCTTCAGTGTAACCCATTATGAAGGAACTGACACGCAGGCCTTTAGTGCCTTGTACTTATTTTTTCATAGTCACGTTTATATGGTGATGTAACAATCACCATGTGTACAGTACCTGAGAGTTTTCAAGCCTTTAGTAATTGATTTGTCCGGTATTGCCAACCTCAGATGTTTTAAAATCATGACTCAAACTCCCCAAAAAATAATGAGATTGGTCTTTAAAAAAAATCCTAAAATTATCTTTTTTCTTCTTCTTCTTCTTCTTTTTTTTTTTTTAAATGATACCTTTTTAGGTTCTTTTCATTTGCCTTCTGCTTTTTGAATCTCTAGTCTACGGTACTCTCAGGGCACATTTTCAAGCTTTTGTCCAAAACCAGGATGGGTAGAATCTTACTCTTAACAATAACAATAACAATCCTAAAAGCTGAGATTCTCTCGTAATCACTTGTCTCCGAGAGCTGGGCCTTTGCCTAAACTTGTGATTAAAATTGTGAGTTGGCAACATTGCTTCTCTGAAATAATTATAGTTTTTGTTAGTTTTTTTTTTTTTTTTTTTTTTTTTTTTTAGAAATTCTGGAAGAGTCGACTCCAATTTGCCAAAATCCCAAATGTGAAGATTAATAAAAACAATTTTTTCTTGGAACTTGAAGAACTGAAAGGGGCACAAACCACGTGTTTATTTCTTTGAATGCCAAAGCTTGAAAATATGAGACTCTCCAAGGGTATATCTACACTGTAGTAAAAAACCTGCAGCATTGAGTCTCTGACTCTTTGAGTTTCTTGGGCTGGAGCCCGGGCTTCGAGACCCTACCTGCTCGCAGGGTCTCAGAGCCTGGGCTCCAGCCTGAACCTGAACATCTGCGCTGCTGTTTTTAGCCTTGCATCTTGAGGCCAGGGAGAGATAGCTCAGTGGTTTGAGCATTGGCTTGCTAAACTCAGGGTTGTGAGTTCAATCCTTGAGGGGGCCATTTAGGGATCTGGGGCAAAAATCCGTCTGGGGCTTGGTCCTGCTTTGAACAGGGGGTTGGACTAGATGACCTCCTGAGGTCTCTTCCAACCCTGATATTCTATGATTCGGGCCAGGTCTTGCATTGCAGTGTAGACATACCTGAAATGATAGTGCATCTCTTGTTGACGATGTCTCTTTGGTCCCCTCAGTGCATACAGCCTTGCGCCTACCAGGCCTTTCACGCTAGTAAATGTTGTGTGCACATAAATGAAGGCATTAGTATCCTGCTAAATGCATGGAATCAAATAGATGCAGACACTGGATATAATGGGTCCAGCACAGAAATAGGAATAGATGTAACCTGTTAGATCAATGAGGGTTCAGTGCAGGAAAGTCCCACTATAGTGTGTCCTCCAGAACTTTGTTCTGTTTGTTTTTAAAGGTCACAAGCAATGTGGCTTTCACCATGTCCCTTGAGAAAACTATTCCACAGCCTGATCCATCCGTCTGGCTGCATATCTCAGAGAACTGCAGGTATACTTCTTCTACTAGTTTGTTGGGGCCAATTTCTGCTCTCTCTCCGGTGCATGTCAGTGATTCTAGTGACTTTAATGGGAAGACGTGCATGCTCTAGTGCAGAACTTGAAGTCCATATCTGCTCCCAGTGAAGTCAGTGCCAAAACTTCATTGCTTCTTGAAGTGTGGTTCAATTCTGAAAAGTGACTAAGTAAAAACATTCTTACTTAGCACATCTGCTCTTCTGCTAACTTCAGTGACCCACAGAATCAAGGCAGATGAGAGAGTGAGCTGTACTCTATTTCTTCTTGTGTATCATCAGCTAGGTTATTTAAGTTTCACGTATAAGTGCCAATCAGTTACACCTATGCAAACCTATTGAAGGAAGTTAGGTTGCAGAGGTGTCATGGAAGGCTATTAGAGAGAAGAGGTGGGTGAGGTAATATCTTTTATTGGACCAACATCTGTTGGTGAGAGAGACAAGCTTTTGAGCTACACAGAGCTGCTCTTCTGGTCTGGGAAAGGTGCTCAGAGTGTCACAGATAAATACAAGATCGAATAGATAATTCAGCATAAGTAGTTAGCACATATACTAAGGGACCATTCAAGGTGAAGTGGCCTGTTAACAACACTGTAAATCATAGGCCAGAAAAGGTGGGTTAGTGGGTTACAGATATAATAAGCCATAAATCCAGTGTCTTTATTAAAACCACGTTTTTTAGTGTCTAGCAAAATTATGAATTTGAGCTCCTAGGCTTGTCTTTTAAAAGCGTTGTGCAGGTTTTCGATGGGGATTGATAGGTCAGATACAGAGTGATCGCTTTGTGAAAAGTCTTCACCCACAGGAGATGTGGTGGTTTTGTCTTTTATCAGTTTCCTTTGTGAGCTCAGTTGAGAGCATAGTGATTGTCTTGTTTCAACCACTTAGTTGCTATTGGGGCATTCAGTGCACTGGGTGAGGTACACCACATGTTGTGATAGGCGGGTGTAGGAACCATGGATTTTGAAAGGTGTGTTGTGGAGGGTGTTGATCATTGCAGCAGTGGAAATATGTCTACAAATGTTTGCATCGGTTGTTTTGGCAGGGTCTGGTGCTGCTTTGAGTTGGTGTGGCGCTTGCTTCTGATGATGAGCTTGGAGAAGATTGGGGGTTGTTTGAAGGCCAGAAGAGGGGGTTCAGAAAAGATTTCTTTTAGGTGGGGCCCCCATCAAGTATTGGGTTGTAGTTGTTTGATACCCAAGAAGGAAATAACCCATTTTGACTTACAGACCTCCTGGTCGAGTTTGCAAAGGTAGCACAAAATAAACTTGTAAACTGAGGGCAGGTCTATACTAACCCCCCAATTCGAACTAAGGTACGCAACTTCAGCTACGTGAAGGCAGGCTCCCCCGTTGACTTCGCGTACTCCTCTCGCCGAGCTGGAGTACCGCAGTCGACGGCGAGCACTTCCGGGTTCGACTTATCGCGTCCAGACAAGACGCGATAAGTCGAACCCAGAAGTTCGATTTGCTTGCCGCCAAACTACCGGGTAAGTGTAGACCTACCCTAAGAACATTTGATCTGGAAGCCACTGAGAGAAAATAAACATGGCACCTCACAGCGGTGAACACAGAGTTGCCTTTCAGAGTAGAACTGCATGGTGAGGTTTGTATGGTGCTTTGAAGACACAAAGAGCTATAGAAGTTGATTATTACTATTACTGGCATTTGCTGAATAAATTCTTACTGTGAGATGATAATATGCTGGGATTCAGGAGTTTGTTTGTTTATTTATTTATTTTAAGACTTGACTGTCCGCCCTCCTTCCCTTCCCCCTGCCCCTCTCAGTTTCTCAGCTATTTTATTTCTGTGTGTGTTTTTTCCTCTTCCAGATCTGATTTGTTAATAAACTCATTCGAGATAACATTGTCTTTGCAATTTGCTTTATTTCCTTATTCTGCTGTTTGAAAATGCTGATGTATGAAAACGTTAGTGCTCTGCACCAGTTTTGTTTCACATAACCATACAAAGGTACCTGCCGTCTCTTTGTTTTTTGTTTCAGATCCTTGCATATGTTTTAAGTTGTATCTTTTTGCCCATGTTAGCTAAGATTTGTTGTTTTATTTTGTCTTTCTTTTCTGAACTCATTTTTCTTTTCCCATTTTTGTTTCCTCCCATCCAGTATCTCCAGATGAAATGGCCACTGCTTGATGTTCAGGCAGGGAGCCTTCAGAGTAGACAAGCCCTCAAGGATGCTAGGTCTCCATCTCCAGCACACATCGTTGTAAGTAAACTCAGAAGACATTCTTCCTTTGTTGAAAGAAAAAAAAAAAGACATTTGACATTAACAGCATTTGCTTGTCATCCTTTTTCTTTTACTCAACACACAAAAAAGAGCAAGCCAAACCCAGGTTAAAGGGTGGGGAATGAGTTTTTTGTTGCTGGGCAGCGCTTCAAAATATTATCCATGGCGTAGAAGTTCTTGCTTTTTGGAAAAGTGAAGATGCTAAGTGCCCCTGAAATTTACACTCGCCAAAACTATTTTGATTTTATATAAGTCCGATCCAGTAGATTTACAATTCTGACTTTCCAGCTGTTGAAATGAACATAGGATTTGGGAGAATATTAAAAAATAAACCACCTCCGAGAAGCATTGTGAATTCTGGGTCTGATCTGTAATCCTCACTCAGACAAATCTTGTGTGGGAGTTAGTCAGGCAGAGCATTACCCGAATAACGGCTTGTTAGGATCAAGCTAAAAATATTTTAAAACTAACAACAACAAAAGTCTTTTGGTTTCTGGTGCCTCTTCCCTTAGTATAAACACTGAATGTCAGCAAATAGTATGTTTACAATTCATCTCAAGAAAAATCCAGTTCCATTATTGAATTCTGCTATTGGAGTCAAATTGCTTCCCATATAGTAAAAGTGATGGTAAAGTTACAGTGTTAAAGCCGCATGTGAGTATGTGTTTAAACAATGTCCAAAAAGTTTAAAAAAGAAACGACTTGTTATTTGTATACTGTACCATGCATCTATGACTGCCCAAACTCATTCACATTCACCTATATCTGCTTTTTATGCAATTTTTAGCTAATGAGCCCATCGGTTTTGAATGTTGAGCTGATAAATTAACCTCTTGAGAAGATGGCTCACGGCTTGTTAGAATATTTCTTTCAATATATTTTATCATCAGATCTCATGTTTTTGACTTTATTTTTTTATAATTAATGGATACGAAGGTGAAATTATGCAAAAAAGAAACTGCTCATGTATTTTTGATATAGGATCTAAAGCTGATATAGTTGAGAGATTACATCAGACACTTGAAAGATATTAATTTACTTTAAAAAAAAATGAAAATAACTTAGGAATTTCTGTTTTTAAAAATATTTGTGTCTCTTCAACCTGAAAAGTCCCAGACCTTTTGTCTTAAATAGTTTTGATAAAATGTTTTAGTAGCTCTTTGAATTAATAGTTTTAAAATCCGACCTGAATAAGGCAAAGCGAAATGTAGATGGTTTTGATATTTAAATGGTCAATGCCAAATGTTGGTGGTTCACTTTTTAAAAGCTTTTATTTTTCCTTCCTGTTGTTTGTGCTATTGCTATATTACGAGCTTAAAGAAAGACGTTTACTTTGCTAGCTCTTTTATCTGGTCTACAAACAAAATTCCTAGCCTTCTTCCCGCCTCCCTCCCGCCAGCCTATCACCTATTTTCTAATGGTGAATAACCCAACAAGAATCTGTCTTTTATTTCCTTGTTTGTCAATCCCATCACCAATGGGATCATCAGAGATGAAAACATTCTTCTGGGAACTGGGCTTGATAACTCATGTGCCCTCTGCTGGCTGGCTGGTTGTCATTCTCTGCCACAGCAAAGCAAACTACAGGGCAACATGCACATCGCTAGTCTTTCATTTTAAATTTTGCTGTGACAGACTTGTTTATCGGAGGAGGAAAGAAAGATTTTAATAGATTCTGGTGGATGATTTTTGCTATTGGATTATAAGCGTTTTGAAGGTAGGTCAAGTGTTGCTTGTAAATAAGTTGTCACCTATTTTTATATATGATTGCAATTTAAATGCTGAATCTAAAAATGCAGATGAAGATGGGAGGTGTAATTGAATTTCAGGTTTCACTGAAGTCTGTTAGAAGAATGGGCTCTGCCCTTTATAAATAACAATTTTCCTCCCTTCAGACACAGTGTGCCCCTTTCGGGAGAGCTCACAAGCGACTTGCTAGTGTCTCCCTTCCTGCAGCATCCCTGCCCATTTAAATACTGCTCCACCATATGAGTTGACACTCCCTCAAATTTTTTTTATAGATTCTAAATTCTCTTACCCATTTTGGAAACCTTTTTCAGGAAGCCTGAGGTGGAATCTTCTGTGGATTGTGACTATTTATGGGGCTCTTTAAGAGCTGTTTCACTCTGCGATTCAATAAAAAGTGTTCTTACCATAGCAACCACTTAGGCCGTGAGGAACATATACTACTTCTGAGATGGAGACCACCTTCCAAAAGAGTCACAGCTGGCATTTGTAATGTGATCTTTTGTGTTACTTACAATGTTCTGGGGGAAAGAGGTGGCAGGGGGGAAGAAATGTGTTTTGATGGAACAAAGTTTGTGCAAGGTTTAATGTTGTTCGTTTTTAAACGCCCCCTCCACCCCCACTCCAGAAGAAAGCTCTGCCTTGTTACGTAAAAATGCTGAGTCCCTTCCCATGTCCGTCCCCCTCCCCTGCACTTTCCTTCCTCACTCCAATTCCTGGTCATGCCAATAGATAAAGAACAGAGTTTTTTGTAAATGAAGGCCTTGTGGCTGGTGACATACCGGGGGAGGTGGTGATGGCAGAAAGAGGGCTAAGTAGATGCAGATGCCAACTGGACTGGGATGTGTCAGGATTCTTCAGTGCCACCATTTGTTGATGCTGTTGATGTACAGCACACCAGGGAGCGTTGCTAGTTTCTCTAATAACGATCTGCACTGAGTGGTGCTATGAAAATGTGATTAGTCTTTATATGGAAAAGAAGAGATATTTACCTCTCTGTGTGTGTGTGCGCGCACACGCAAAATAGATATGTATATAAACAGTTCCTTCCCCCCCCCCCCACATACTTCTGTCTTGTACGCATGCCATGTACATGTGCTGATTTTTCTCTTGAAATCCTTTGTGCTGCCTCAAAGATCTGTAATGAAAGGACTGACACCTGCAAATCGCTTCTTATGTTTCATGTATTTCTGAAATCAAGATTTGGGGCTAATCTTATAGCTGGATTACAAAGGGAGGAAAGGACTGTTCTTATGAATGCTTGGCCACAAGTCACACAACTCCTCCTTAGGGCTACGTGCTTTACACCCTGCTTAGGTGAAATGCCCATTGGCTTCAGTGGGAGTTTTGCTTAAGGACTGCAGAATAGGGCTGCATTCTAACGATTACCATGGCGGTACTTACTTGTCTTCTGTCCTCTTTTTCAGGTTAGTTTAAGAACACGAAGTTAAGGCTACAAAAATTGAAGCAAAAGACCAGCATGAATAATTTGGTTGGATTACCTACAACGCTGAGGGCTGGGTTAATACTGCTTTTCATGGTGCTTGAGGGGGTCTCCAAAACCTCTGAGAATGTCAGCTAGAAACGGGTTCTCAGGACAAATTTTTTGGTGGCCTCAAGAGTGCGGCCACCAACGCTTGCTGGTGGCCGCTCTCACACTTTCCCCTAAAATACTTAATGAGCTTTAGGAAAAACAAATAGTTACGCGCATATACACGTCCAAATCATTGTAATTTGTTTATGATTAGCTAGTAAGTTTGTTGTGAAAAGTGATATTAACAAACATGCAAGTATCACTTTTCACAGCAGACTGACTCAGCCCTGTCAAGCCAGGGGACAAATTAAGCCCCTTGATGGGGGAGGCAGCGGGGGCCAGGGGCAATGGGGGTTGGTGGGTGGCGGGCTGGGGGAGGCAGTGGGGGGCTGGAGCCTAAAGCCCCGTGGCCAGAGCCTAAAGTTCCACAGCTGGAGCCTGAAGCCCCTCAGCCAGAACCTGCCACTCCACCACCCCAGAGCTGAGGCTGAAAGCCTGAGCCCCACTGCCCAGGGAAGGTGGGAAATAACACTAGCTACTTTCTCCTGCAGCGTTGTACCCCAGGTGTCTGCAGAGGGGGGGCAGAGCCCAACCCCTGCTGGTGGTCCCAGCAATCAACACCAAGGCAGTGCATCCAGGAGCAAGAGGAAGGGGGAGGGGCCACTATTTTGCCACCCATCCCCGCCCCATCACTGCCCAGGAGGCTATGGCCACAAGAACAGCCCTGGTGGCCGCATGCGAGAAATGCTGAGCTAGATACTCTCTTTATGTGTTTAGTAGGCTTTAGAAGGTAAAATCAGTGCATTTATTTGCATTTCAGTGCCTCCGTTGTCTAGTAAGGCTTTGCATCTTGTTTTGGTCCAGCTGCATTTCTGTGTCCAGAGGTGAAAAGAAAACTGGGGGTAGCGGCGGCGGGGAGTTCTTTTAAGAATACACTATTAAGGCTGGCAGGCCAAAAGTTTGAATTCAGCCTACAAATAACATTTTTGGTTTTGGGGTACAATACTGGGCTTTTGTTTTGTTTTTCCCCCTTGGAAACATTCAGTCTTCCAAGAACAAAGGTTTCAAGATCTATCAAATCCAGCTGGGCAGTTTGGATGATCCCCAACTTACAGGGAGTGTTTGTTGTCCTGGAATCATGTGTGTCCATGATGCTCTGTCCCTATGTGCCCTCAGGGTGGTGTAATTGACAAAACTGCCACTGTCCAGAAGTAGGATTCTTGTCTATGTATATGACCATGCGCAGCTTGCAATAGAGCAGGCAAGTGGAGTGGAGACAAGGATTGCTCACAGGTCTTGTAGGGAGGAACTAAATGATCTGAACTTTAGGCCTTCTATGTCCTGAATAATTCCCTCTATATGGTATTTTAATCAACTTTTTAAAAATTATATTTCCCTTCTTTCATTAATATTGTCAGTTGTGTAGTTCTCATTCACTGTTTTCTGAGTCAGTATTCTGACTAAGCTATAACTACTGCAGATGATAGGGTAACATTGTGGGTTAGGGGCCTTTGCTGGATACTACCTCTGGTATCTTAGTTATACAAAAGCTTACATTTAGCTTGCTTTGTACCAGGCAAAAACATGCTGTACCAAAAACGGTGTTTTGGTATAGTGTGTATCTTATAAAACGGTAAAAGTCTTCAAAAATGCCCATGTTTTCTTCTGCAGGGTACACTTTTGAAGTCAATGTAAATTTTACCTTGGGGGTGGTACTATTTGGTCTGGCTTTTCTATTGTGTAATGAGCACATCCATGGAGTAGTCTGAATCCCCAAGAACAAAGAACCACAATACTGTAGTATCTATCTTTCTATCTATCTATCTGAAATTTGGCTTAAGGAGGGGAAAATAGTGTTTTGAAAATGTAATATGACAAGTGAAACTTAAGGCATCTGAAATTCTTTCTGTTCTCCGTGTTTTAATCATGCACAGAGAACAGCCATTATTTGTAACTTGGTCATTTTTGAGGGAATTAAACCGTTTACCATATTATTTGGAGTAGGAGCCATAGGAGAAAAGCAAATAAATACAATAAAATCTTTTGTTTCTTGATACGGTTTCCATTTGCAAACGCCTTTTTCTTTTTTTCTTTTCTTTTTTTAAGGGACTGTGAGTTTGTCTTAAGTTAGATTTTAAAACTCAAGCACCTACATGCACCCCCAAAATATTCATATCCAAACAAACAGTAGAGAGGACAAATGTGTCACCATTTTGCATGCACAGGTATGTATCTTTGCACATGCAGCCATTTGTGAGCAAAACATTTTGCAATCATAGCTTAGTGTGTGTGGGCCAGAAATCCCCAGCTATGGGTTTTAAAGCTCCCTGATTTATTTGTTTTTAATATTTTGCGTAATAGTTTGTTGTAGAGTAGCTGCATTTCCTCTGGCATAACCTCCAAGATTTTTGGATTTGAGGCAGCAGGTGTGCACGTGATGGGACTTTTCCTTCAAAGGATCTTGGTACACAGGCTGCATGTTGAAATTGACTAGAATCCTGTGGCACTTTAGAGGGAAGGATTTGTGTGGGTTTCACTTCATTGCTTATTGACAAGAATGGCGCAGTTGGGTGTAGGCAGGGAGGGGAGAATACGTTTTGTGTGTTAACAGGTGTTGCCTGTATTCCAAGGTACAGTTTGGTGTTCAGGCCAAGCATGCAATCTTTTTCAATGGTACTGCAGTACTCTTAAGACCTTATACAAACTATTATTTAGAAAGCTTTAGTGAATCTCTTGCTATACACTTTTCACCCCTTTTGTCTAACTGCCCTGGCAATTATGAAATACATAAAAGGATGCTTAAGTACATGACTCAAATGTGTGCAAAATCGCTGTACCCTGAATATTCATAGTTGACTGAGATCTAGCCGCAAAACTGACTGTACTCTGTGGGAACAGTGTGGCTAAATCATTCACTGCTAATTCCTTTGATTTTTAGAGGGGAGGAGTTGTGTTAAATCACTGTTCGAATCTGAAAATTTAGAGCGAAATGAAAAACCCAAGAACAGCAGCACAGGAAGCATAAAATGGTATGGAATTAACTCCTACTGAACACCTATATTATTGACTGTAGGCTCAGTTTAATGATTTTATATATGCTAAATAATTTAGAGTAGATTAGGGTCTTTAAATAAGTGATTTACCTTTATAATTTGGTACAGCTGAGAGGCAGTTTGGATTTTTAGAATCACTTAATTCCATTGCACCATGATGTGACATGATCCCAATACCATACAAAACCTGAGTCAATGATGGGCTCTTTCCATTTTTCGTTGAGCGAGCCTTTACTTGAAGGCTGAGATATTGAAAGCTGGCAATCTTTGTAATGACTGCATCTTTAGCCTTGAATAGGGACGTAGGTGCTTAGGCAATCTGTGCTTCGTTAGGTGCCTAAATCCTTTTAGAAATCTGGCTCTTGGAGACCATGGGGCAATCCTCAGCTGGTGTGAATTGTCATAGCTAGATTGCAGTCATGGGAGCTATGAGAATTTATACCAGCTGTGGCGTTTCTCCTTTAGAACTATTAAATTCTTTGGGTGCTGTGATATTTTAGCAGTGTCTAGATATCGGCATGCAAGAGGTATAGTGTTGCCAACCTCAGTTGTTCAAAAATCAGGAGTCAGGCAGGTGTCAAAATATCATGAGATTTAAAAAAAAAACAACCACCATAAGCTGGGTTTTTAAAATTTGTCGTCTGGTTTCTAAGCCTTTAGGATATACTCGGATTGCAATTTTTCAAGCTCTCCTCCAGACCATTAGGGCTAGAAACTATATACACCTCTACCCCGATATAACGCTGTCCTCGGGAGCCAGAAAATCTTACCGCATTAGAGGTGAAACTGCGTTATATCGAACTTGCTTTGATCCACTGGAGTGCGCAGCCAGCACCCCCCCCCCCCCCGACCCCGAGCACTGCTTTACCGCATTATATCCGAATTTGTGTTATATCGGGTCGCGTTATATCAGGGTAGAGGTGTATATATTTTAAATGAAAGCTGAGGTTCTCATCTAATCACTTGACTCCTGAAGCTGGGCTTCAAGAAAAATAGCAAATACCGCAAACTCCCAATAAAATCACGAGAATTGGCAACACGGGGTGCAGTTGTGCTGTGAGAAGTTTAACGAAATGGAGCTGTGAACGCACACTCCATGCCCGCTGTTGAGTGTTGTTTCTGGTGAATTACAGGGTTGCAGCTTACACTGTGGCTTGGAGTATTTCAGAGACTTGGCATTTTGGTATTTATGTTCTTGTATAGCCTGTGCTCCAGTATGCATGTTAAATCCAGTTGAAAAGGTTTGGGCCTAAGACAAAGCTTTGGTGATTCATCCACTCTTGGACAGCAAAGTTCTCACATTGAAAAGGGGTCTTGTGGGAGACACCTCCGTCGCTGGGGCTGAGTTGTGAGGCCAGTACATTCTCCTGGCGATCCGATGGCGTTGCATTGGCTCAAGGTGAAGAGCTATTGCAGGATTGGGGGATATTGGCTAGTCAGATGGGTGAGCCTGCCAGACGCAGATGTTGTGTAGTTGGGGTGGGAGACTTAGCAAGGCTGCTGACTGTAGGCCTCCTCCCCTCACAGACGAGTTGCGGCTGAAGTCAGCCTGAAGTTTACAGAATTAGGCGTTAAATAATGCAGTCTGATTTTGAGCCAAAGTCTACATGTTGTTTGAACGTGAGCAATGATTACAGTGTGTACCAGGAGACATAATGGATTAGGATAAGGCAGGGTCACCATGTTTTATAAGAGCTGGCAGCAAAGGCCTCTGTTTCCCACATAGCTTTGAGTGCTCAAAGCCTTCTGTTGTCTATTTAAACAAACTTTTCCTACACTGGTCAGGTGCTGTAGTAAAGAAAACAGCAAGTACTTACTTTTAGGAAGGAAGTCAGCATCACTGGATGCAGGACCACTCATTCCCTTTACTGCTGGAGACCAAGAGGGTTCCCGTGGTGACCAATTCAGACAGTTTGGCTTGGATTATCCATGTTGTTCATCGGACACTTCCCTTTTCACTCCATCCCTCCTCCCAAGCCACTCCACAGATGCATCTGTGTTCTCTTCTGAGGAAGAAACTTGTACTGCTGAATGGGTATGCAAGCAAACTTCAGCCAAAATCAGAGATGCTTCCCCACCTGCGTCATGGGCATCAAGCAAAAAAACCTCCAGAAAATACCTGTTTGGGAAAACCTGTCTCTGATCAGAGGCATAGAAAATGATGCTGCTGGGGTGATCCATTCATAACAAACACCTAAGACCTGGGTGCTTATCTAAACTATCCAATTCACTTGAGTTTGCAAAACTGGACTGGAAATCTCATGGGAATAGACTTGCTTGCAGTATTGGAGCACTTCTGCCTTCACTATCAGCTGGAACCGAGAAATAAGGGGAGAAGGGGGGAATAAATAATACACTTCCATATGGCTTTCCGTTAGATGATCTCAATGCACTTTGCAAGTACTGATGAGTGAAGTCTTTCAACAGCACTGTGAGACAGGGAAGTATTACAACCCCCAGTATACAGATGGGAAAATAGAGGCACAGAAAGGTTAATTTACTTGGCCAAGATCACACAAGAAGCCCATGGGGTGGGAATGAAACCCAGATTTGCTGACCTCCAGTCATGTATGTTAGCGGGGGTGGGGGGGGGGAGGGAGAGAGAGAAACTTTTTTCACAAGAAAACAAAACAAATTGCTTAGTTTTTCAGACCTAAAAGAGATGTTTCAAGTTCTGTGTTTTCTGTATCTGTTGTGTGGGAAATCTTTTTGGATTGCCCTCACCCCTACTTTACTGAGACAAAACCGTTGCTCTACAGCAAGACACCCTGGCACAGGTTGTGTATGCTCCATTATATCACACTGAGTAAAGGAGTTTCTGGGATGTATAATTTGATATTCATGCTTTTATCTACCATGCTTCCCAAACCTAGCATAGTACAAACAATAGCAGTCACAAATATCCCATTTAGCTGCATTATTTTCTGATCATATGATATATAATATCATAAAGTCATTCAGAGGGTGGGGAAAAAGAGGAATTTTTGCAGTGACAGACAAGGTGGATGAATTTTTGTTATTTAGGCCTGGTCTCAACCTGATGGGATCTTGGAGATGGCTGGAATTTGATTCTTTCCAACCCTCTCCCCCCCACCTACCTTTAGTACATTTTAGGGTCTCCTGGCTTCATAACTTTGTTCCTCTGCAATCCAGCATTGTAAATCAATCTGCAGGAAATTCCTAGGGAGTAATGTACCTCTGTAATGTGAACATCTCAAGTTGGCAAGACACTTATAACATGTTTGGTGCTTCCTTTTTCACAACTGCTACTGTGGAAACTTGCCTTTTCCTCTTGTTATGTCCTTGATTCAAGAAAGCGGTAAACACATGGTTAAGTCCAACCCTATTCAGGAAGGCATTTAAGCAGGGGCCATCTGACTTGATATTCATATAAAATTAAACCCACTTCCTGGAAAGTGGGTTGTGGAATCTCCCTATCTCTAGGTATATTGAGGATTGGGAAGGGAATAGGAAGGGGAGGGAGAGAAGGACATGTCTTAAGTTCCTTTGGCTGGAATTCATTGCAGTGATGGCATCTTATTTCCCAAGCCATTTATTGCTCATGCACAAGCTCTTATTGTGTATTCGGGGAGTTACAGTCTCATGTTGCTCATCCCTAACTAAGAAATGGATGAAACCTCAGTCTTCTCCTCCCCTAACTGAAGGGATAAGCTGTATGGTGGAAGATATACCATGGCTTTTTGTTTGTGATCTTTATTTAAAAAAAGAAAACCAACCCCCTACATTAGTGTGATGCCCCAGGTCTTGAACGGGAGCCTGGCCTCCACCCACCGTCTTCTGAAACCCGTTGAGCCAAGGAGCTAGTAGGACAATAGTCTCAGCCAAGGCTCCACTGATTGGTCCAATCATGACATTTAAGCCGGAAGAAGGCATAGGAAGTGTATCTGAGCAACAAGGTGATTTCCTGTTGTGTCTGCATTGCATCCTGCTTGTGCCTGTCCCTTGCACCCAACTCTGCTCCTGATTCCTGCTCTGCTCCACTTCTGGCTCCTGCCTTTGCTCCTGTTCCCACCGTGCTCCAGCTCCCTGCTTGATCCTTGCTTCTCCTCCAATTACACTTCTCCTCCTCCTTATACCTCGCCTCCAGTCACTAGTCCTGGCTCCCACCCTGTCCTCTGACTTCTCATTCAGCATTTGGTATCTGACCTCTGCACTGACTCTCAGCTTTGATTTCTGGTTCCGACGCTGGTTTGACTCCTAGGTCTGGTAATTGGCAGTTCACTCCGGTGCTGATCCTTGGCTTCGTTCCTCAACCTGGATGTCTGCTCTGCCCACTAGGCATGATTCCTGCTCTGACTACTAGGCCAGACTGCCTACATCCTGGTCCATAACAGCTAGTAGTGCTCATCACTTCCATATCAGTACTGTAAGCAGCGATGCTTTGGACCATTCCTGCAGAATGCTATAAAGCTATTATACAAAGGGATTTAAGGCCAGAGCAAATGTGAGAGGTTTGAGGACCACAAAAGTCCTTGTAATTTTGAGTATGATCCAGCAGCCAAGAAGTCTATCCCCAAACCCATAAAAAATAAACAAGTCACAAAGCTCAAGATTTTGAAGGACCTTCTTCCGTTGTTAGGATTTGAAGAGCTTTGCTGCTGCTCACTTGGGCATCTGGGGTGGTCATAGGGAGACATGCATGGGATGAATAAATGGTGAGTCATTGATCCCAGGACATGACCTGTATGTTGGTGGAGGAGGAAGCAGTGAAGCACTTAATGGCATATTTATAGCCCCCTGTTCAGTTTTTGCTGCCTGAATTAGGCCACCTAGTTTTATATCTGGGTGCTTGAATTGATACTTAGGCAACCAAATACTTTGTTTTATGTGCCTAATTACTAATCTGAGCACATTTCAGCCTTAGATGCCCTACCTCAGGTGCTCAGTTTGAAAATTGAGACCATAGTATCAATAAGAGGTTTGCCAGGAAAACAGTTTTGAAGCAAGTGTATTTCAAGCTACTCGGGTATATTTCATTAGAATGGTGTATCATTAAGTTTTGATTATGCTATCAATAAGTTGAGTTGATTGTTAAATGATTGAAGATTAATTTTTGCTTCTTGTCTAGTCGTCGTTACATGTAATCATGTAGGAGTTGGCTTAAATAAGCAAGATAAAAGGTGGGAGGGAAACTGAGATGCATAGCTGTGAAGTGACTTGCCTAGGATCACGCATCAGATCAGCAGTGAAGCTTGAAATAGAACTCTGGTCTCCTGATTTCCAGTTCAGTGTCCTATCCACTAGACCATGCTGCCCCTGTCTTATATTGTAATATGCAGTCTTTGGTGGAACTAAAGATGGAAGAATGGAACGTAATAAATGTGCAAATCATCTGTCCTTCAGCTTTGGTGGTCATTGTACTTGCCAGTGGCCAGCACAGAGAGAGAGACAAGAAAAATGGAGCTTCGTGACATCAAAGGGTTAATGGCTGCAAGTATGGTACAATAGCTCATTAGGACTTAAATGTGGGCTGCAGGCTCAGAAATCTTGGTAACTTTGGACTATAGGGACAGTGAACTTTCATCCCAGGTTCAGCAATAATAAATGCCTGTTAAGTAAGGCTACCCTTTTACAAAGAGAGGGTGGACAGATGCATTTCAATGGGCTTTAAAAGTATTGCCTCTTACTGCAGCGTCTGCTGGCCGGATGCACCCGGGCATGGGAAGGCAATCTCAAGATGTACACAAAAAGGCACTTTGAAGAGTAACCTTTGTGAGCGTTTAGTCAAAAGCCAGGCTGCAATCTCAGGAGGAGTTTTTATTTGTTCAAAATGTAAATTATGTGATCAAAAGTGCACTTCCTAAAATGTTACTGGAGGCAGATGGGGTGGGGAGGGAATAAAGAGAAAAAGCAACAACTGACTCAGAAAGGGGGAAAAATTGAGGCCCTGTCTTTTGATAGTTATGGTTGCAACCCATGGGTTCATTAGTTTGATCTGGGCAGGTAGAGGCTACACCCACCTGGAGTCCAATTGAGATCTGTAGAGGTTCTGCCCAGGAGCAGGGATCTACTGTCATGTATGTCCAGTTCCTGCTGTGATCTTTCTTTGTCCAGTGAACCCCTCTTGGAACATTGTGCCGAAACATCGTCCTGCAGAAAATCTTAATGGTTCCTCAGATACCTGAAAAGGGATCCTACCAGGCACACGATAGCAGGTATCCTACATAGCCTACCAGGACTTGGCAAAATTTAAAACAAATCATGATGGATTTTAACACGTAAGTCAGAAATTGATCATGTTAATCAGTGAATTCTGAAATATTCAAGGAAGAGAGAACAGTACATGCATTTCAGTCATAAGGTTTCTAATTTTTTGACGTGTCTTTCTGTCTGTGATTCAAGACATTGGAAAATGTGGAGCGTCTTTGTTGAGGCAGTCCTACAGGCCTCACTCCAGCTAAATAACTTGTATCGTGTGAGCGTGTGTATGTGTGTGTGTTGTACCTCACTGCTTAGAGAGCTGAGAGACCTCCATGAAGAGAATGACAGGGTTTGATATAAACCAGCAGGACTGCATTGCTGCCTTTATCCAACAGTAAACCCTTTCACAATACCATATGCCGCACATTCCATCGCAGCAGTGTAGGGTGTGATATAGTTAAAGCACACTCTGCAAACAGGAAACGCTGGTGACCGCTGTGTGTGCTTTTCATGTAGATAAAGTATTGGGAGTGTAACAAAAAAAAAAAAAAGCACTCAAATGCTGGAAGCAGGCGGGGGTGGGGGAGGAGAGGGCGGGAAGAGAGAAAGAGAGAGAGATATTTCGGGCCTAAAGGTCCAGTGGTTGTGAAAAGGCAGACAGGAAATGCAGCCAGTTGAACAGGGAGCAATAGAGAAAAGTGAGGCTTAGTTTCTTGGTTTTATATTTGCTGCTTTAAGTGCGGTATCGGTGTTACTATTGGGCATTAGAATATCTTTTTTAAAGTCACTCTCCTTTTGGTTAGCATGCCAAAAAATAAAATAAATCCAAAGACTATTTTGAAGGTGTGTATATATGTGTGTGTGTGTGTGTGTGTGTAACATACATATAAAAGTATATATACATATAACACATATATATATAAAGCAAGAACACTTTTTCCCCTGTCTTTGCCAAAATTCTACACACATTGGTATTTTTATACATATATGTACGTTGGGGTTTTTTTGGGCAATCTTTTTGAAGAAGATATTGCAACACCACCATGGAGTTAGGAAGCAACTAGGCAGGGTGGGATAGAGGGGAACTACAGTGTTGTGGATGGATGATAAACAGACATAGTAGCTTTAATAAAATAAATGAAGTGGAACCTTCTCAGTGCAGGGCAAACTGTATTGGTGCAAGTCAGGCTTTAACATTGCTAGCGAAAATTGACAGGCTGAGAACTGGGACATAACAAAAATGTGAGTCCCTGGGAGTCTTGTTCACTAGACAATGTCTCAATTGTTTCCTTGATTTTCGCAGGCAGCAGGGGATATTGGGAGATTAACTGTTTATCATCCGAGCAGGCTCTGGAGGTGCTTGGAGAATGAAGAAGTGGCAGAAAATAGCATTTTTGTTTGGAAACGATTAAGGATGTCAGTGGGTGATAAGAAAAGGTCACACTGTTCTCTGCGTGTTTGTCTGCCATTCAAATCGGGCTTTACATTTTTAAAAAATTGTAGTTTAGTTTTGTTGCTCTCCTTGCAAACTGTTGCTTTCACTCTGGAAGGACCCGATAATGAGGCAGTCAGGTAGCCTTTAAAAAGGGAACAAGGGAAGGAGGGAAAGGTTGTCTTGTCTTGTTTTGTTTTGTTTTTAGATTTGTTCATTGAAGGTAATTTTCAAGCCTTCGGGTCTTTGCCCTTTAGCTGGACATTTTAATGTTGACTAGATTGCTTGGAACAGGCTGAAATTTGAGAATTGGAATGTCCTTTCTTCCTTAATTAACCACTTCACTATTTTGTTTAAATATTTAAAAGATTATCTTAGAAGAGGGAGAAAGAGATGACTCAGTCTTCTCTTCACATTTGTGCTTTATTCATTACAAAAACAAACAGAAATCCATTGCATACCAGCTCTATCTGGGCAAGGTTCAAAAGACGTAACTGGTAACTCTTTAGTCATCAGCTTTTCAATGTGTGTTTTGTTGGGGGCTGGGGGTGACAGGGAATGGAGCAGACCAAAGTTGTTTCTTCCAAGCAAGAAGGTGGGAGGTTTATTTGCAAGCTGATAAACCTGTTTTAATAAATGTGGATCTCGCCTCAGTGAAGTGACGTTTAAATACTCCTCGGGCTAGAAGCCAACTTTCTGATGAATGCCTAGATTGGCATTAGAGATCTGGGATGTGCTGTGAGGGTGTTTTAACTTAGTAATGGATCTGCTTCTGTATCCCTGCATTCTCTGACTGCTCTGTGTGTGTGTTCTCTCCCTCCCCTGCAGCCTGCCTTTCCTCCTGCTTTTAACTGTTGCTTGAATTCTGTAGCCAGCTGCAGTCTGCTTTGTCTCCTCCTTCCTGTCAGACAGGAAATAACTTCCTAAGAGAAAATTACAAACTTGTAATATAGCAAAACTCTTCAGTACTGTTGGGAATAAGGTATCTTCTGAAATTTTAATGGAGACAAATAAATTAAAGGTGCTCTTCTGTACGACAAAAAAATAAAATATTGCTATTTTCTTGGTTCAAAATTCACAGGGAAGTTGGGAGCTGCTAGCTAACAGGGCAGGGAAAAGTTAGTCAAAAATAACACCAAGCCCAAATTAACTTTACACTTTAGGTTCTTGATTCTTTGAAGAATCTGGCCATAAGTATCTAAGTGTGGACTGCTGGATGCTGAGCACTTTTGAAAATCTGGCACCAGTTGTGGGTACTAAACACTTAAAATTTTGGTGCTGCACTCTTTTGACAATCTCACACCAGGTGTGTTTCAGAAATAGCACCATTTTTGGATTACAAATGAACGGATGACATGGCAGTTGATTTCCTGGTTAAGTGCCCTGCAAAGAGCTGTATTCAATAATTTTCAATTCATAATTTGTGCAGTGAATTTCGTCTCTCTTCCTGTTGGTTAATTGTCAGTGAACAGATCGTGACTTTCTCTAATTTAGTTTGTTTTTCGTGGAATGGTTCCAATGAATAGTTTTTGCTCTGGAGATCATCCACCAGTAGTTCTTTGCAATCATTTGATATTTGAGCTCTTTAGCTTCATCATGAAGGACACATGATAGTTTCTGTTCCTTGATTGGACAAGCATAACTTTTAGACTCCACTTCCCAGTGTGATTTATTTTCCATGAACAGTCTCCACTACTCATTTAAAATGCACTGGTTTGGCAAACATCCCTGCCACTAAACTCATTTGCTGGGATATTTGCAGAAAATGAACAGATTTTCCAATATAATTAAATTATTAACTATTATTTGTATTACAGTAGCACATAGAGCAGGGGTCAGCAACCTTCGGCATGTGGCCCATTAGGGTAATCCACTGGCGGGCTGCGAGCCATTTTGTTTACGTTGACCGTCCGCAGGTATGGCCCCCCCCCGCAGCTCCCAGTGGCCGCGGTTTGCCATTCCCAGCCAATGGGAGCTGCGGGAAGCGGCGGTCAGTACGTCCCTGTGGCCCGTGCCGCTTCCAGCAGCTCCCATCGGCTGGGAACGGCAAACCGCAGCCACTGGGAGCTGCGAGGGGCCGTGCCACCGGGCGGTCAACGTAAACAAAATGTCTCACGGCCCGCCAGCAGATTGCCCTGATGCGCTGCGTGCCAAAGATTCCCGACCCCTGACATATAGGTTCCAGGAAGGCTTAGGGTGACATTCTGCTGTGCACTAGACAAATTTAAAGAACGGTCCATGCCCCAAAGAGTTTAGTATTTTAAAGAATATTTGCTGAAGACTCTCTTTTAAAATATTCACTTAGTTCTAGTAGTGAATACCCTTTACACTCGACAATAGACCCATTACCAATACTAGTTGGCATCAAGAGATTCTCCCCTACCTCCCACCAGTCTTTGAAAATGGTTTAACTGCTGGTATAGAAAAGACAAAACCATTTACAGCACCATTACAGAAAGTGTTATTGCGACACCCTCGATTTACCCCAGCAGCTAACTGTTATCAACACCATGGAGACCTATTGCTGGTGACCACTGTTGGTTGGTCAGTTTTATAGTGCAAATAGGTGGCTTTAGCATCTGCATCCAAACCTGTACTCTAGTTCAGCTGACCAAGATGAAGAGTGTTTGAAATTTTCTGCATAAGTGAGAGTTGCCATTCGAAGTATTTCTTCTAAATAGTAAACAAATACTGAATTGTGTATCCCTTCCTGGGCCTACAGTGTTGTGCTTAGAGAAGGCCATGGATCTCTCTTATAATTGGATTCTATAAGACATGGGGCTGCCCGTGTGAATCCAGTTGGCAGACATCTAGAAACTAACTAACTGTGCAGTGGGCTACTGGAGTTTGGCAGGCCACTGGATTAATATACTGGGTTATAAACTATATTCTTATTCCAATAGGTGGACAAGTGAATTGAATTCCTTTTGTCCTATGAATTTACTTTGTAGTGCAAGGTTTTATGGGTCTAGCTGTTACGGGCCTGTGGCACTCTGAATATTGATGTGACATGGGGGGAGGTGATGGGTATCTGATGGCATCCCACAGAGGACAGGAGCTGAAAAAACAACCTAACCGTTATTTAGTGTGTTTATTACAATAGTGCCTAAACGCCAACCAGTAGCAGGGCCCCATTGTGGTAGGCTCTGTAGAAACAGAGAGCAGCAGATGATTCCTGCCCAACGAGCGTAGTGTCTAGAAAAGACAGATACAGGGCGGGGGCAAGGATAGAACACAGACGCAGAGTGAACCATGTGATACCAGCAAATGGCATGTTAGTTCACAATTTTTGGAGGGGGAAGGTGTTAGTTAGGAGGGGATCAGTTAAATGGAAAGGGAAGGGAAGAAGGGTCAGGGGAATAGGGCAGGGGGGGAAGACTGTAAGAGAACAGGGTCAGGTGTGAAGCGAAGCTGAGGTGAAGAGATTGTGTGAGGAGGAAGGAGTGGGAGAGCGTTGGAGCAAACAGCCAACCAATTCAAGGCAGAGAAAGTCAGACAAAAGTGCAGAAAGTTCTCCGAGCATCCAGAGGTACCTGCTTTGGCTGCTTTTGCTTCTCCTGGCTGGAGTGTGTGACCAGCTCGTCTCTGTAGTTTTCCCCCAAGGCCACGTGGAAGTGGGAGAGGAGGTACTAGAGCCCCCAATGTATGTGTGAGGTCTCCCATGCACAGTTCTGGATCCATGGGGTTCTTGGGGTGGAGGTAGCCCCTGCTGGGCCCAGTTTAACTCCCCTCCTCTCCCAACCAGGGCAGCCGTTCCTGGTTTGGCAGCTTCTCTTTCTATTGGCTAGAGTCTCTAGCTGCTATTCTCCTGGATGGGCTCTTGGAGACTTAATTAAACGTTACGATAGCTTTCTGAAATGGTCTCTTAGGTGATGTATGCTCCTCTCCCCCATTAGTGTCAATGGGAGTTCTGTATGCATGTTCAGAAGAGAATAAACTCTTACTAGAATGTATAGGAGAGTTTCAATGGGCGAGTGTTGTACTGGAAATCTCACACATATGCATAGAGGAAAACTGGTGGTCTCCCTTTGCTCCTAGTGTATGTTCTTTGTCCTCAAGGTAGAATGCCCATGTTGGATTTTATTTGGGTCTCCATTGCATCGTGCTCCTCTCCAAGTCTGCTATTGCACAAGTATACAAAAGTGTTATAGATAAGTGCTATTGTCTCTTGTACAGCACTTCATGTTTCCAACATTCTGTGCAAAACCAAAGTTTCATACCAGTCCCCAGGAGAAGAGGGAACTGAATATTATCCTTATTTTATGGGTGGAAAAAGCTGAGCCCTCAGAGGTGTAGTTGTTTATCCAAGATCACACAATAAGTCAGTGGTGGCTTTTAGATTAGAATTTGGGTTTTCGTGGTACCCTGTGCCATTGTGCAATCCGTTAGACTGCAGTGTCCCTTGGAGAGAAGCCCTGTGCATTGGAAATTAGAATCCAGCCCTTACAGTTGTTTCATAAATGACATATTTGGGGAAAAATCTGATTTCATAGAATCCTAGAAATATAGTGCTGGAAGGGACTTTGAAGTCTTCTAGTTCGTCCCCTGTACTGAGGTGATGATGCTGAGCTTATTTTTCATGTGTGTATGTGAAATAGTTTACAAAACCCTCCTATATGCTGGAATAATCTCTCACATAGAAAACTCAGGTCTGCAAAATAACACACATACAATAGTGTCTGCCATAAAGAATCTCAAAGCACTTCAGAGGCTCAGTGTAAACCTCACACTGGCCCAGCACCAAAAAGTAGTCCTCTCCAAAGTGGAATAGAGTAGCCCTTCTGCACCAGCAACACTAAACAGCTGCTTGTTTGAGGGGAAAAGGAAGAACACTTTCTCAAGTGGAAGGCACAGCACTAGTCTTAGATATGCAAAATGTAACTTCCCAAGGTGGAATTTGACCAGGATACCAGAAAAACCCAAGCTCATTCTGGGATGCAAAATCCCAAGCAGACCACTGCTAATGTAGACATTCCTGGGACATGCAGATTCAGTTGTAGGGGGAATGCTTGAAGAAAATATTTTTCCAAAATGCACAGGAGCTAGACTGGCTGATTCAACTGACTAGATCGCTTGGTACTATGGACACAAGCAAACTATGCATTTTCATATGGTTAAATGTAAACATCTACAAACAAAGCCTGTAGACCACACTTTATGGACTCTAAAAGATGTTGTGGTGGATAATCAGCTGACCGGGCGAAAAGGGAGAATGCAATCCTTGGATCCATAAACAGGGGTATCTTAAGTGGAAGTAGATCTTATTTTACCTCTGTTTTTGGCACTGATGAGACCTCTGCTGAAATATTGTGTCCAGTTCTGGTGTCCACGATTCAAGATGGATGTTAAGAAATTGGAGCGGGTTCAGAGAAGAGCCACAAGAATGATTAATGGGTTAGAAAAACAGGCCTGATAGTGATAGACTCAAGGAGCTCAGTCTATTTAGCTTAACAAAGAGAAAGTTCAGGAGTGACCTTGATTGCAGTCTCTAAGAACGTACGTGGGAAACAAATATTTAATAATGGGCTCCTCAGTCTAACAGAGAGAGGCTATAATACGATCCAGTGGCTGGAAGTTGAAGCTAGACAAACCAGATTGGAAATAAGGCATACATTTTTAGCAGAGGATGATTAACCATGGCAACAATTTACTGAAGGTCATGGTGGATTCTCCATCACTGCCAATTTTTAAATTGAGATTGGATGTTTTTCTAAAAGATCTGCTCTGGAAATTATTTTGGGGAAGTTCTATGGCCTGTGTTACACAGGAAGTCAGACTAGATGATCGCAATGGTCTTCTGGCCTAAGAATCTATGGAAGTGGCCAATTATGGTCTTGCTCTCTCTGTAAAACTGGGCCTTAAAAATATATCATGGAAATTTTGATTGGGATTTTCAGCCTAAAGCAAGTGAGGTCTTTGGGCTCCTAACTCCCTTAATCTCCTTTGAAAATCAGAGCCACAAGACACCACTTGAGTGCTGCTTCGTGTACTGGATAGTATCACATGGCAGGACTGGGGTTCTCCTGGAATGCCAGTTCATCAGAAGGAAAGCATGGGGTTCAGCGGAACCCAGCAGTGAAGTAGTTTATTAGGAAAATGAAACTTTGGTAGGCTTCAAATATTGATTTTTAAATTATTCTGGGGATCCGACGTAATGAGTGGCCTAATTGGATTAGAATACAAGAGACTGGTTTTTATTCCCACCTCTGTCAGTGACTCTCTCTGAACTTGAACCAGTCACTTATCCTCACTGTTTGGCTGTTTCTTCTGAAAATTGGGGATAAGACTCTCTACTCAAACATATCGTAAGGCTGAATTAATGTTTATGGGCCAATTTCAGGACCTGATGCCATTGCCAAATACACAGGCTTAGTTGTAGGGGAGTTCAACACAGATCCCTTCCCTTGAACCTCCAGTTACAGTGGCAAAAAAGGAGCCCCTTCAGAGTTGGTTTCCATGGCATGTACCCTCAACATCCTGTGCAGCAGAACCACACTGGTCCTGCTACATCCAGGACCCTTCGTTCCCACCCAAGCAGGGAATGACTTGACCCATAGCACACTTTGAATGGGTCCATGTAAATGCAAATGATAGTTTGGAGAGGTGCCACCTTTTGTGCCTGAATCCCAGTCTCCAGCCAGTAGGGTTAAACAGCAACTACTTGTTCTTTGCGAGGCCTGGCGTCAGAGCTTTCCTTTTTGTGCCATGTGCTTATTTACAGGATACTGCACTATGAAAGCATGGCAAGGTAAATGCACTGCAGAGTATCCTGTTACATGTTTAGCATTCTAGGTCAACAGTTGAGGGGATGTACCTCCACTCTGAACTCTAATCGCATAATGAAGTATGTCATAGGGTAAGGGGTGCAGAGAAGCCTTCCCCTCCCCCACTTCTCTTGTGCCAAGATAAATGTCTGATGTGAAAGCCAAGGTGCCAGAAGCCAGCTGGATTGTCAAAAGGTTCTGTCTCATCTAAAAAAAAAATAATTGTCCTGGTGGGCTGGATGTTTGTATAAAATGCAACAAGAGGATGAAGGAAGAGATTTAGCATTTGTTTGAGCAGCAGCATCTTCATTCCTTGAATATGTGGGATTATTTTTTGTCTGATTGTTCACTTGTTTTTTTTCTTCTGCAAACGGGAAAAATATAATGATAGTTCCCAAGATGTGAGAAAGCGTGTGTGTGTGTGTGTGGTGGCCTGCCAAGCAGAGAAACTAAGCAGACAGCCTCTGTTGCTTTTCCTCTTGCATCTCTAACTTAATTACGGGGGAGGCACGGGTGTGTGTTGTGTTTAATGTGGTCCATGCTTCCAAAATCGTGCACTCTTGTATCCTAAGGGCTGACTGCTGGCACGGGCTTCCATTAATATTTTTTTATTTACTTTCCCTGCCTGCATTATTGTTGTTAGTTTTAAGACTATTTTTAAGGCTATTGCCTTTGGATCTACGGAGGCGTATGTCAGAAATCATCTCTGTGTCACCAGTCTTTAGTTCAACAAGAACGCTATAGAAACGAAGGGTTCTGTCATCCATCAGATTTTCTGTTCCATTTGTTGAAGATGAAAGGAGAGTGAATTTAGTGCTCACTTTCTTCTTGTTCTGACAGTTATTGATCCTCTCTGGAACTTTACAGTTCGCATTCTGATCCTGTCATGGCACAGGGAATCCCCAATTCATTATGTCTATGCTCACTAGCGCCACTGTAGTTAAGGTGGAGTTGCCCTTTCAGTTATGAATCGTTTTTTATTTTTCAACTGTGCACCTCAGGAGCTGGGTTTTTTTTCTTCTTCTTACCTTTAAGAGGCTTTAATCTGGAAGCTGTTAATGTTTGAGAAACAGCTGCTATAACGGGAGGCTTTAAGTGGTTTCTGAGGCCTTCTTGATTTGTGCAAACTAGGAAATGGCTGAATCTTGTTGAAAAATGGTGGATGGGAAGGAGATGCTACAGCATTTTATTTGACAAAGTGAACTTAGTGCTCATGAAAAGTACTGGAGAGTCGAGACAGAGGCTGAGAATCCAGCCTCTTATTTTAAAATCAGAATTGCAGAATAGCCATTTATTTATCTAGTGGCTTCCATCTCAAAGAAGCATGCAGCAGCACTGAGCATTAAAGGGATCAGTGTTGGAGTGGGAAGGTGTTGCTGTTTTCAGATGCCCATTCCATTCTTGGCATCTGCTAGAACTCTACCAAGGGTGCTAATTTAGTGTCTGTTGTGAAGGTGGCTTGGGGTGAGGGCCCCAGTCTGACGGAAAGCAGATTGTGGCCATCGACTCATTTCATACAGCTCTGTGCCCCCATTTCCTGATCTGTAAAATGGGGGTTGTGATAGTATCCTTCTCACTGATCTTGTGAAGATTTAAATCATGTTTTAAAGCGTTTTGGTATCCTTGGATGGAAGGGGCAATGAATGTGTAACCTCTTGGCTAGGATAACAATCTCATTGGTTCTTCCTTTTGTCCAGGCCAGCTTGGGTGAAGTTAGCGCAGCATGGACTTGTTCCCATTCCTCTACCCTCTTTGATGCACCAAAGACTTCTGTCACCCTTGTTCTCCAGGATACTTTCCTTTTGGGCTGTTTAGCCTTTGGCCAGCAAAGAATGTCTTCTAGCAAACTCTTGGGCGGGAATACAATGGGCCCTTCTAAAGGAAGCAACGTCCACACAGCGGCATACCAAATTACCCTTTGGAACTCAGGGCACATAACAGGAGGAGAGAGCAGTTTGAATGGTAAACGCCGAGTTGATCTTAATCAGTCTTCTCCAGCTGGTTACATGCTTTGCAGGAGGTTGGCGGGCACTTAAATAGGGGAGTCTCACATCTGCTTTTGTTTATCCCTTTGCTGCGGGCAAGGCTGAAAACTTAATAAATTGCATGAAACCTAAGGAAGCATGAATATAAAAAAGTATTAGATAAATTGCAGAAGTCTGCCTACCTGTAACATTTTTATAGCATAAATGGTACGTGTGTGTTATTTCTCTAGAAAAGCACCCACATACCCCAGCCTTACACTAAGACTCCCTTGTTCAAACATTTTGCATGTGAGGCTGCCACTGTTCCTCAGCCTCCACTTAGAGCTCCTCCCTGATTCTAACCTCATTTCTTCAGTGGCAGGAATTTAGCACAGCAGCATTCTAAAGATGTGATGATGGTTTTTAGAAGGATATTTATAAAGTGGTTTAAAAGTATTTTGAAGCCTTATAGCTGAAGGAGCAGATGAAAGAAAAATCCTTGTAATGCTGGCAGCATGAATGTGTTGTACAAAGAATGTCTCAAATGCTGTCCTTAATATGTGTGTGTGTGTGTGTGTATTTACTTTAACGTTTTCACCATTTTTTTTTTTTAACCCAGCCCTCCTGGCGGGGGTGAGCCGGGGCGAATGAAAGGAGGGCTTGTGGGAGAGAAACAATGAACTTGAAAGACAGCCACCTTGGAAAGAGAGATTGTAGCTTCCAGTATGTTGCCGTTCTCGTGTATTCCATTGTGAAAGAATTGGCAATGCGCATTAACCTTAATAGAAGTGTAATATAAGACGACAGAACCTAAGAATATGAATTTCTACAGCTAATGGTTTTTTAATAAATTCAGTACAATTGTCTGTCCGTTATTAACAGAGTGCGTGAATCAGGGGCTGCACAACACTGTACTTTGAAGACCTTGAACTATTTCTACCAGTTGAGAACTCTTAGATAGAATCCGCTCAAAATTAGCTTCATTCACTTATCAGACAATGTGGTGAACTGTAGAATGCTGGCAAAAAGAATTCTTTAACATTCAAACAAAATTTAATTCTTCCATTTGTCCTGAATTGCTGACAGAGTCTGATGGAGGTCAGATAGCCTGTGGTTTTTCCTGATGTGTTAATATATATGGATCTGTATGTTACTTTGTGTTTCTCTCTCTCTCTCTCTCTCTCCACGTAGAAGCTGATATCTATAGAAAGGTTATTATAGATATAATTTTTACCAAAGTTCTCAGCCAGGATTGGGTGTCATTGTGCTAGGCATGATATAAACATATTGGAAGACATGTTCCCCATCCCAAAGCACTAACAACAAGACTGGCTTTATGCAGAAATTACTGTGTAATGCAGGAGGTCCGAATAGATGATCATAATGGTTCTTTGTGGCCTTAAAAGCTACATGGGGGAAAAGTGGAAAAACAATAGGGAGGAAAAAGGGGATTCAGATACTTGAACAGAATAGGGTGACAGTGATGAATTCATGTGTTTACACAGGCCTGGTATATGCACCACTGTTGGTGGGTTTTTTTTTTTTGGAAGGGTGGGGGGGGGGGGTTATAAATAAATATTAGCTAACACCAACTGCCCCTAAGCCTAGCCATCATTAGTAGGCTGACTTCCTGTAAGCATGAGACAGCAGAACTGGGTCTTGAGAATAGTGGCCTTGCAGACTAGACCACTGAGAAAGAGTGGACTTATCACTGAACCACCCTCTCGTGGCTGGGTGTGGCATAGCAAGCTGTCTCCTTTCCAGCACTCCCCAGCCAACAGTTGCTCCAACCCTGCAGTTTTCCAGTCCTCCGGACAAGTCACATAAGTCCACCTGTTCTGGGGCAACAAAGTCCAACAGAAAACAATCCAGTGTCCTCACAAACTGGTCTTTGGCCCTGACTCTGGGCACTGTGCTTGTCATACCCTTCTCTCAGGGCTCGCTGTCATCCTTGTCCCCTTCTCTGGCCTCATGCCACGTCACCAGTGGCTGGTAGAGGAACCCAGGCCCTCCCACTACCTCAGGTTCCTAAAACTGACAACCAAGGACTGCTCTGCCCAAATCTTTGCTGCTGCCTCCCTGGACTTCTTCCTGCCCAGCCTCTCACAGGCCTTCTCCCCTGCAGTGTCTGTAGGTTAACCCTTCTTTCAGGGCCAGGACTCTCAGGGCCCATCTGGAGTCCCCTAACAAACTCCCAAACCAGCAGGTATAAACTGAAATCCACTTCCTCCCTTCTCGGTCTTGAAGCTTTGTCCCTCTCTAGTTTTTCCTTCTCTAGTCTCCGTTTAAATGATTCCCAAGGCTTTCCCTTGGAAGTCCAGTTCCTGCCCTTTTATCAGGGCTCACCACTGTAGCCTACCCCGACTCCCAGTGACTGCTTTGTCTTTCTCCTGGCCTCCTGCCAGACTTCTCTACCTAGGAGAAGATTCCAGGGCCAATTCTCCACCCTGGGCATCCTCCTTGCCCCGTCTGGTCTCTCCACTCCCTAGTCCAAGAGAGTAACTGCTGAGTTCCTTTCCCTCCTCCTTGTGGCCTGCTTCTGTTCTCAACTTCTTCTCCCAGCCCTTCCCTACCTGGGCTTCATCAGTTAAGCACTATCTTTAGGTGCACGCAGGTAGCCTAATTGGCCTCTCAGGCTCACATGATCCCTTTCAGAGCCTGTGTGGGGTTTGCACCCCATCATGCATGTGGAGGAGTGGTGTGTAAGAAGGCATGGTGTGTGGGAGAGGTGAAGAAATGGGTGGTTTGAAGCTCACCTCTTTGGATTCAGAGTGGTTGGGGGGGGGGGGGGGTGACCAGTATCTGGTCAATATTGAGAGGAAGAGTTGTGAACAGCTTTGAAGGTGATGACAAGAACAGGCAGTCAAAGGAGGAATTTGCAAACGGGGTAGCATGTCTTCGTTTTGGAAATATGTATTTTGCAGCAATTCTCCATTAATTTTCCTTGTGTGGTTGTCCCAGTCTCTCTCCTGCCCAACACACCTCTTCCAAGAGAGTCAGAATTTCTCTTTTCATTTACTTCACAGTTCTTCTGGTGTGGTTTGGTTTGATTTCTGAAAAGTGCTCCCTAGTCATTGGTGCAGAATTATATCCAAAGGGCCAATGTCGATTTGACAGTGTCTGCGGAGTATTAATAGTTCAGTCATGTTCACCTTTCTTATAGCGTCCCAGGTAGCTTTGGAAGCTTGTCGCTTTGATACAATACATCAGTCTTTCTAAGGCTGTGGGGCCAGGCCTCACTGGTGGCACTGGACAGTGTCAGAGCAGGGTCCTGGTCTTAGGCCTTGTCTATGCTGTCGGACGCATGTGTAGGGTATGTGTAGCCCAATGCTGCAGTGAAAAGCAAGGGGCGGCAGTGGTATGCTGTGCTGCTAAAAGTAGCAATGTAGATGGGGAGGCGCTGCGTAGCAGAGTACAGTAGATTAGTGTGCCCATCGCTCATAAACCCTTCACAGCTCTCTATAGACCCACATCCACACTGCTGTTTTCAGCTGTGTAGTGTCCTGCTGCTGGAACCTTTCCCTGCTGCCATGAAAGCCTTTCCTGTTGTTTCCCCCCTGTCAGAGCTGGTCACTGCCACGTATAGCTTAGCTGCACTGGGTGTGGATGCAGCCTTCATTGTGGTGTGTAGCTACCCAGAGACCCCACACACCGGCGCAAATGTAGACAGGGTCTGAAGGGCTGCAGGGATTGAGCTGAGATTCCCCTGCAGTGACCCCCTCTGGCCACCAGAAGGCCACTGTGCTGCCAGGACTGAGGGCAAGGAGTTAGTTGAGTGTGGGGCCGGTGGGTGGGAGATAGCGGGAGCAGCTGGCAGCTGCAGGACATAGGGATGGGGGCAGGATAAGGGTAGAGGCCCAGGTTGGGAGCAAGGGTCCCCCGTAAACTCCAATGCACTTATTTCCCCCCTCTCCCCTCCCCTGCCAGCCTGTTCCCTAATTCTGTTCCCTCTTCAGTCTCCCTTGCCCCGGAGAGATTTCCACATCTCTCTCCAAGTCCAGTATGGGTCTGTATCTCCACATCTGGCTAAGTGCTGTGCATGGAGATGTGTGGAGGTAATGTGTGTTGTAATTGCATAGATGTTAATACCCCGATATTTCATTAACAGGTCTCTAGAACAGGTGGCTGTGGGACCTGAGTTTGTTTGCTTTGGTGAATGTGGGGTGGTAAAAAGATGAGGAACCACTGCACTGGGTGGCTTTAAAGTGCAACCAACCTTTCCTGGTTCTCTAACTTTCTCTTTCCATGAACACTGGGAATCAGCTGGGAGCAGTTTTGTTACTTATGTGAAAGGGAAATATACTGGAAGGTGTACCTGATAACTAGAGCTGGTTGGAAAAAATTCCAAAGATTGATGTTTTTCACCCAGTTATCATCATCATCATCCAGTTTTCCAATGGAGCTCTATAGACAACTGGTTCAACTGTTCTATTTGGGTCTCTTGATTTTTATAGACGCCTATAGTTAAGGTTGCCCATTATTTGTCTAGCTATTGACATACAAATTGCACTGTACAAAGAGGAAAGCAAATATGGTCCCTGCCTTGAAGAATTTAAAATCAAAGGGCCCAATCCTGGCAAAGTATGTACCAGTAGCCAGAGTTCCAGTGAGTCATATTGATCCTTCACACAACACCCACTAAACTCCCAAGGTCCTTTCCCAGCAGGCACGGAGCTCGGTGTAAAAAAACTCTAGGATGGATTCTGTGGGAGAACTCTCATTTCTGTTCTAAAGTCCTCATTAGGAGTCTCTATGGATATTTCAGAGAGCTAAAATAGTAAGATAGGAGCTCAACCATCCTCATGTTTAAAGGATTGTTGTTATTTTAAAAAGAGTTTAAATTAGAGTAAAAATTTAAGAAAAAAATCTTGAAGTTCTGGCCTTTATTATATCAAGAATAAAACAAGTTGGGACTAAAATTTCTTTGTGTGGAAACAAGTACATCAGTGGTTTGTAGGGACAGTGTTTTCTGTTTCTGTCTTCATGTAACTTCAGTAAATATGAAATGAACTCTTTCCAGAGGTGCTTTCCACGCCGATACAAATGTGCCGCAGAGCCCCATGGCTAATTTAGTATTAAGAGAAGTAACAATATTGGGGGATGATCATGCTATGCCTACATGTATGTTAAAGTCAATAGGAGTTTTTTGCCAGCGTTGATGTAGTAAGATCATGCTTGTAAGGGACTGTGGCACAGTACTTAAAACATAACTTAGGTTTGTTATATTTATGTGCAGGGAATAGTAGATGGATTTGTAAACATCCAAAATTGTGGCAAGTGGCAATCAGTCTTGCACCCAACCTCCAACATGCATGGTCTGTGTGTTCTAGAACTTTTTAGATTAACTTCATTCAGGGTTCTCCTATCTCTAGCTGTGAGACTCTTAATCAAAGACCCAGGTACCTTTTAATGGCCAAGAAGTGCACGTACTATTCTGTAGTCGTCTAGTCCTTATACTCTTGTTTCTGCTCTAACTCTGTGTATTGTATGATGTTAATATTCTAGTTAATGAGTAAGGCCCTACTGAATTCACTGCCATGAAAAATGCATCGTGAACCATGAAATCTGGTCTTTTGTGTGCTTTTACCCTACATTATACAGATTTCATGGGAGAGACCAGTGTTTCTCAAATTGGGGGTCCTGATCGAAAAGGGAGTTGCAGGGGGAGGGTCACAAGGTTATTTTAGGGGGGTCACAGCATTGCCACCCTTACTTCTGCGCTGCCTTCAGAGCTGGGTGGCCGGTGACAGGGCCGCCGAGAGCGGGTTCGGGCCCCGGTGAAAAAATTTTTTCGGGCTCCCCAGCAAGGGCTGACTGGCTAAACAGGGCCAACGAGGGAGGCGGGGGGAAAGCTGGGCCCCGGGCCCCTTTCCGGACCGCTGGGCCCCAGTAATTTGTATCGGCTCCCCCCCTCCTCTCGTCGGCCCTGGCTGGAGAGCGGCGGCTGTTGGCCGGGTGCCCAGTTCTGAAGACAGCGCCCCGCCAGCAGCAGCGCAGAAGTAAGGGTGGCAATACCATACCATGCCATCCTTACTTCTGCGCTGCTGTTGGCGGCGGCTCTGCTTTCAGAGCTGGGCTTTTGGCCAGCAACCACCGCTAGCCAGCTGCCCAGCTCTGAAGGCAGAGCCGCTACCAGCAGCAGCGCAGAAGTAAGGATAGCAGTACCGCATTCCCCCCTACAATAACCTTGCGACCCCTCCCCCCATAACTCCTTTTTGGGTCAGAACCCTACAATTACAACACTGTGAAATTTCAGATTTTAAATAGCTGAAAGCATGAAATGTACAATTTTTAAAATCCTATGACTGTGAAATTGACCAAAATGGATCGTGAATTTGGTAGGGCCCTAATGAGGGTATTATGTGACCTTATGCTTGTGGCGTGGAATCTGTCCCACACAATCAATTTGCTCCATAATCCAAGCCAATTTTTTAATATATGGAAATGGAAAATGTGCTGCTATATTGCTAGTTGAGGCAGTCACAAGCAACATGTCTCATGTCTACAATATGGTGTTTAGTAGGGGACTCCTTTCAGCATTTCTGGAATGTGCTGGACAACACTTAAAATTGAAAAGTTATGCACTTATTTTGCACTACTGAACGATGGTTTAGTCTGAGATCTTTTAGTAGTATCATTCAATCAAATCAGTCAATTTTGACAACCCTGGCTTTATAGTACTGAGAAAACTTTATAAAAGTGGTGCAAAAGGCTCAGGGAAAATTGCATTCTGGGAGAATCTTTGGCAAATAATTTTTTGATAGTTTTAGTACAACTTTTGGCCTGTAGGGGATCCAGGATTGTGCAGTGGGTGGGCAGGTGGGTGAGGTTCCCCATACAGATGTGTGCTTTACAGAGGCATAGATCTGAGATTCTGGCTGTTTTTCAAACCAGCCAGCTGTATTTCGTATCAGTTTTAGCTCATTGCTTAATGAATAAACAAAAACGATCCCAGTCAGATAAAGTTGGTGGGAAGTTATGACGTATCAATCAAACCATGTGTATATCTGTTTACTGGCTATGTCATCATGAGCACAAGTCCGCAGTGATCCACTGGTAGGAATTCACAGCTCACTCAACATCTCTGCTGTACCTTATCCAGTCATATTGCTGTTTGCTATAATCTGGAGGAATCTTCTGTGTTGACATCTTTGCACAAGTTTCTTAAGTTAAGGGTTAGTTGTTCCTGTTTCCCCACGGTTCATTGCTGCTCTTGCAATCACACTCTCAAACTCTGTTGTACCGTTTCATTACTGCATTATTCCTCCTACCTGGATGATATGGAATAGTTTTGCTTGCATACAGTGAATTTGCCAGGTTATAGTTCAGACAATTCTCCATCTCCTTGTCACGAATAGCAGCAAATGTATGAAAAATCTATCACAGGATTCCATTAGTCTCAGCTGACCCAGTCTCTAAGGGTTATTAGATTGTGTCCTTGCCTTTATTGGCAAAGGAGGGGAAAAGTAAAGTCCCGCATCAACTACCTCTTTTCTCATATCAATTTGACCTACCTGGATCTTGAGTTCAGGTCCAGTGCAAATTCCAACTTTTCCCCTCTGGCTACCCTCTTTGCTGATCAAGTGGGTGGAGAAGGCAGGGCGTGGGTGGAAATTTGGCTCTGCCCTCCGCTTGTAGTGGGCCAGATGTGAGGGAGGAAGGAAACTGCACCCAGAGTAAAAGGGATCGCAGGGTTTTATGTAAACGCACACACAATCTACCTCAAAGGTCGATCCTACTCTGTCATCAAAAAGTGATGCTCTACAGCATTAAAAAGTATTCTTCTTCTCTCCTGCTGTTTTCCATCTTGTCTTCTGTGTCCACTTCAGTTAGCCTCTCTGGAGTCTTCTTCCCTTCCGCCCTTAGAGACATCTCTGCCTTCCCCCATTGAGCCTGCTCTCAGAACCATCTCCACTCCCAGAACCATTCCCTTCCAACCCTGTCTTTTTGCTTCAGGATCCTTGCCCGGGACCTGCTCGGTTCCTCACCAAGTTTGTCTTCACTGGTAGCTAGCTACACTGAGGTGGGTAGGAGCTGGGCAGCAGAGCGAAAGAAAATAGGAATAAAAACACATTAAGCCAACGCAAGTGACTTTATATTGTGAAAGCTTTAAGTATTTTAAAAAAATCATTAAAAATAAAAAAACCTTTAAGAATCTTCTCAAAGGAAACCTTTCCTGTTCCCTGTTTCTTTTCAGTGCTGTCTCTTCTGTCTTTTCCGGGGGGTGACTTGCTTGAAGTCCCTCTGCTTTGTCTGTTCTCTTCTGGTTATTCCTGACTACATGTGGCACTGCTACTCAGTCAGATAGTAGTCACAGCCAAGGGGAAATCAAATGAGTTATGCACTTATTTCAGAGGCACTTAAGTAGTCTCTTGGGCCTTGTCTACCCTAGGAAAATTAAGATCTATAATTCACTACCAGTGCAGCCGTAAAGGGTGGAATGCCACTTACAGTGTTAAATGTTTGGCTCTTGGAGTTGGCAGTTAAAGCTTAAATGTACGTCACCTAATTGTACCAATGATGGAATAATCATTAGAAGTTACTCTTTGAAAGCCTATATTTTGTCTATTTAGCAAAAATATCAGTCCTTGATTTCAAGGGAAAATGCATCATCTGTTTCTCACTGTATTTATAGAGTGACATTGAAGATCGTGTCTAAGTGCCCTGCTACTCTCAGGCAACCGTACAATGCCCTTTTTGGATGGCATGTGCAAAGGCATCGTGCCACAGGACTGGGAGGCAACCGTGTTTTTCTGTAACATCTATAGGGGCTATTAGACCTACAGCTGTTGAGGGAGTTCAGAAAAGAACAACAAAAATTAGGAGTGTGGGTATGATCAACTTGTGCATTTTGTTGATTGCAGTTGTTCCCCTCTCAGGCTCTGTGCTTCCCTGCAGGGTGATGTTGATCAAGAGCTGCCAATCTGATGTACATGAACATGCCATTTGGGTGCCTGTACGTTTTCCTGTGAGTCCAGTCTTAAAATCCGGACTGCATTTCCTGCTAATATTTAGTCTGCACCTAAAACATACATCCTTGCTCAAACTGTTGTGACACTTCTAATTTTCAAATGTGCTTGTATAGCTTCAAGTTAGCACAATAGGCCTTAAAAGAATCAAGGATCTTGACTCAAGCACCATTTAAAAATCTAAGGCATAATTTTTCCACTTACCTTGGGTGACTATTTCCACCAATGCAAAGTGATTTTATGCCCACGTTGCACAATGGCTACACAAGGTGAAAGGCAGCAGGGGATCAGCCCAGAATATTCATTCATTCATTCACTCATTCAGACTTATCCGTTTTTTTAATGCATTTCCTCTCTCACCATTGTGGTTTTCTATGACATGCTGAGGACAATGGAACATTTCTGTTAACTGGTCATTCTCCCCGTCCTGCCTAATTCATTTAGGAATGCTACAATTTAGTGATTTTTCACCATCAGTATCACTTCCATAGTGATGGATTCTGATAGCTTTAGAAGTCATTATGTTCTCTTGCCATGCACATATCTTGTTACCTTTCTGTCCCGTGGTGTTCCTCTGCAGATGCATTCCAAAAGTGCATTTTACTTTACAGCAGCCACCTACATAGTCTAGCAATCTCATGTCCAACTTGATGTCTACAATCACCTCTAGGCCTTTTTTAGCAATACAGGCTGCTACTGTATTTTGGATGATTTTCCACTGCATGTATTGACTTGCATTTCTCCAAGTTGAATCTGACGTTATTCTCTGCCCACATTTATAGTTGGTTTTTTAGGTTCCCTGTGTTATTTTGATGTCCTGATTAACATAAGAAATGCTTCACAATTGTCTGTGCATCTTTCTAAAGTGCTGTTTACTCCCTCTTGCTGATCATTATTGAAGATGTTAAATTCAATTGTGTTAATTTTTCCATTAAGATTTCCTGAGACATTGTGTCAAATGCTCTATTAAATTCCAAACATGTTTCTTCTGTTGCATCATTCCTTCTTCATTAATTTGGCAGTTCGTTGGACAGCAACACCACCCAAAAATATAATTGCCTTTGTCAAGTTTTATGCTTTATACACCTATAAGGGTCATTGCTCATAGTCCTGCTACTATCTAAGGGTGAAACACCACTATTCCCAGCTCAGAGCAATAGTAATCAAGCCTTGTGCAGGGTACTAAGTATGATGGGGGGAGGAGGGATAGCTCAGTGGTTTGAGCATTGGCCTGCTAAACCCAGGGTTGTGAGTTCAATCCTTGAGGGAGCCACTTAGGGATCTGGGGCAAAATCAGTACTTGGTCCTGCTAGTGACGGCAGGGGGCTGGACTCGATGACCTTTCGTGGTCCCTTCCAGTTCTAGGAGATAGGATATCTCCATATATTATAAGGAGAGATGAAATTTATCCCCAAACTTGGGGGAGGTTGTGCGGACTGTAGTACTGTCCCTCCAGTCTATAATACTCTAGCGCATAAGCAGAAATAGTGGCTGCAGTCTGTCCAGTCTATTGGCATCAGCATTTGGAATGCTGGATCTGCAAACTCCTGAATCCCATGGCTCTTCTTCTACTTATCCTGAAATTCTCTTTCTGAACTGACCTATCTGGGGCCACTGCAGATCCTCCCTTGGCAAAGCAAAGAGACCTGGCTGATCTGCTCTGGGCCCCCCTCGCACAGCCCACAGGGTTTAAGTAGTAGAGTCAAGTATCAGGGGGTAGCCGTGTTAGTCTGTATCCACAAAAACAACAAGGAGTCCGGTGGCACCTTAAAAACTAACAGATTTATTTGGGCATAAGCTTTCGTGGGTAAAAAAACCTCACTTCTTCAGATGTAACTTTCACTCCATGCATCTGAAGAAGTGGGTTTTTTACCTACGAAAGCTTATGCCCAAATAAATCGGTTAGTCTTTAAGGTGCCACTGGACGCCTTGTTGTTTAAGTGGTAGAGTGTGTCTTACCCTGGCCATCCATTTCCCAGAGGCAACTTTCATCCTAGTTATTTAGTGATTTCCTCCCACCCTTTGATATTTGTTCCTTTGTTTTCAGTGGTATGATGTTAAAAGTGATGTTGACAAGGCTAGTGTCAGGAGTTTGTCTGGAGAAGGAATTTTCCTCTGAATTGCCTATTTTTCCTCCCACCCATTTTTTGTTTCTGCTTTTTATTTACCAACCCAAGCAGGAGAATCCCATTCCACTAAGAAAAGCACGGGTTCTTTAACAGAGCTCTCTGCATGTGCAAGAGATTTCAAGCAGGTTGACATTCAATTCAGTCTGATCTTACTTTTGTAACGTAAGCACCATACTATCCGATCTCGCTTAATTTGAGATTGAGAACAACTTTTGAAGCTTCCGCTTTTCTACGAACTGGTGCCAATGTCATTTTTGGCTCTCCCCGTTCTCCCCTGAGGAACTCGTGTTGGCAGAATTGCAGACGGTGAAATGGGGGACCTGGAATGTTATTGGATAAGGAGCAGTAAGAAGACACCTCAGCGAACTTCTTCCTTGGAATTCTGTCTTGTAAAGAAAAAAAAATCTGGAGACTCAGTAGTTTTCATTGCCATAACTTATTTTGTGTCTCTTTCAGTTAGCAATGAAAGGTCCATTCTCTTTTTGGACTAGCCTTGATTTGGAATATTATTGTTTTTGCCTTTAGGGGAATAAATAAGAGAGAAAGACAGAGGTTTTATGCTGAGCCCCTGTGTGATTTCCATTCTTTCCCTCCTCTAAGACTGTTCTGAAAAATCAGAAAACCTTTCCCCCCCCCCCCACTCATTAAAGTAGTAGTTTCACATTTTACAAAAAAAACTTTGAAAAAATTAATGATAAAATCTTGATATGATTTTATAATAGCCACAAGTTCCCCCACTGCATGTGCGCTAATTTAGCCATGATGTAAATTACAGTGATTGGTGCGTTAAAATACATTGCAGACACGGGGCCTTGGGATAAATGCCTGAGGCTGTGTGCGATTCACTAGGGTCTTTATTGCATGGTTAAAACATCTACGTTGTTTGTTGGGCTTCCAGGATTTCTTGTGGGCAAGTTTCGTAACAGGACCCCTCCGCCAGCCTTATTGGATATACACATGGGGTAGTTTTGTTAACATGGTTTTGGAGGTGGTGAGCAGGATAGTAATAATTATTCCATAGCTTTTGATCATCCTAACTCAAACTTTTTTCGGGAGGCGGAGGAGGGGAGGAGAGGAGTGTGCTGCTCTTGTTGCCATGAAGACAGATGATCTGGTTTTCCACATTGAGAATCAAATAACTGTCATAGAAGGCAGGAAGATAAAGTGTTGAGAGAAAGAATGGATACCTAATGCCAGATTGAAAAAGCTGTAGTTAAGGCTCCAATATAGCAAGGTGCTTAAACATTTGTCTAACTTAGTGTGACGACTCATGTGCTTAAAGTTAGGCACGTTCTTAAGCACATTGCTGAATCAGGATGTAAATGTTACCGTTTCTAAAGCCTTGCAGGTTTAAAAGTGAAGTGTTAAGAATAAAGTTAAATCAACTCATTACACTCCATTTCTCTCCCCTCCCTCCACTGCAGATGTATTACATCTGCTTTAAAAATACAGCTTATATAGCTTAGTGGTTCACCATGGGCATTCATAAAAAAAAAAAAAAGATTAAAACTGCACAAACATAATGATATAAAAGCTAATAGTTGCTCATGCTGAGAAGAGTTAGTAATGTACAAAGTAGTCCCTATGAGCTGTATTTTACTAGTCTGATCCTGGCAATGAAGTCTGGCTCTAACTGATTTGTTAGAAAACATCATCAAAAGTCATAACATTCGCAGATTTTCTTATCACCTGTTTTACGTCTGTAAATACATTAGACAGGACATCTTAATGTGCCTTCAGAACAAAGAATGATCAGCTCTCTCAGACATGCACCCCTTCTGACTGCCTAAATTTTTTTAAAGGTATAGATCTTGATTACATCCTGTTACTCCAGTCCTTTCCTTTAAACCCAGTTCTTAAAAGGAAACATACATGACAGTACATCACACAATGTTTTGGTCCTTTCCTGACATTGCTGTGGAAGTAAATGAAAGGTGTAAATTAAAAAAAGCAAGTGTTTGTGTGTCTTGCTTTAACCTTCTGTTATGCTAAATGGTTTTATTGAAGAGTGCCGTCAGTGTTCTCAAAAACTTGGGAAAATCCACTGTGAGCCATGCAATTAGTTGCCTTGGGAGCTGGATCTGGAGCTCATCATGTTTGATGTGAAAATTATGTGGACACATCTAATTGGGTATATTTGCACCACACAGGATACCAACAGAAGAGGTGAATTCTGTCTCAGCCTCTCTCTCTTGTTTTCTTCTGGAGCTATATTGTTCAACTTGAACTCTTCCAAGTCAAGCTACTGTTTACCTATCTAGCAATGCATACCCGTAGACAAATGGACAAGTCCTTCTCACCCCCCCTATATTCATCCATTTTTATTTTTCATGGAAGTTTGTCTTAAGTGATTGTGTTCATCTGTCGAACTTTTGAAAGGGGGAAACTGATTTGACGCTGCTTGGAGCCAGGAATAGAAGGTGAAGTTCCATGCATCTCTGTTAATGTGCCTTAATTGTGACCTTCAGTATCTATTCCAGTCCTGGGGACACTCTTCTTCCCCTGTACAATACGGATCAGCAGGACTTACTGTGTCCTGCAATATGAGAATAGGGGTCCCATATTGTGGTACCTATTTGTCATGCTGCTTTTATTAAGTGGTGACTTAACCATAGAGAAAACGCCTACACATTCATTTAACTTCAGTCTCCATTAGTCCACTGTATGCTGTACCCCTTCTGATGGGGGTCTTGCTATTACTTACTAATTGTCCTCATAACGGAAGATAAATGTCGTATGATTTAGCAGTTAATGTCAACTAACATTGCTGACTGGTAGAATATCTAGTTGTAGGATCTTACTGTCTTGTAGTTGATAATATGTTCATAATAGTAAAACTTGGCACCTTTGAGTTGATCTCAAAACCCTTCACTAACTTTAACGAAACTTTAAAACATCCCATGGAAGTATAATTATATGGATTTTATGAATTGGTAAACTCTGGCACAAAGAGGTTAAAACCATATAATGAGTCAGTGGCTGAGTTGATAACTAAACTTGGGAGACCTGGCTCTGTCCTCTAAGTACTAAACCACACTTTGTGTGTGTGTGTTTATTTCTTTCAGACCTATACAGTATCTTGAAAGATGTGTTTGTCTTTTAACAATTTCAGTTTCATTATCCTTTGACTGCAAATATAATTTGCCTAATGTCTGTAGTAAAGTTTGGAGTATTTAAAAATTTTTTAAACAGTGTTAAAGGCTTGGAAAGTAGAACAGTTCCCTGTAATTTAGTACCCTTTTTACTACAATTATTATGCCACAAAGGCATTCTGTAGTTTGATGTTATTAGGAAAGATATTAGCAGACAATACTCTATTATTATCTAATTCTAATAATTGGTTGGTAGGAATTAGAATTGAGGACATGTAATAGGAACTCCCGTGGTTAATAAGAGGTGAATTATAAAGAGATCTTCTAGGAGAGACTCTAGGTGCTATTATAAGAAACTGCTGTTTGCATTTAAAAAACATTAGAAGATATAATGAGGTGATCAGATTGATTTGCTTAAAATATCAACAAGGTCCATAATGTAAATTGCTGAATAGCACTCTGATACCAGAGCCACATTATTTCTGCACTTTTATTCCATCATTTGTTGTTCTGCAGTGTTTCCCTTTTACTATAGCTGTCTTAAGTTGTTGTCAGAAAACATTTGTTTAGGAGACTAGGAGTTCAGGCCATTCATATCCTTGACTTTGGCAGTGGCCAATACACAATGTTCCAGATTATGGTATAACCCTGTTCCCTGACCCATCCCAGTAACATAACTTGCTAACATACCCCCAAACATTTAAGGACATGGATAACTTTATTCATAAGCACAAATGTTTGCCGATCAGAACCCACTAGTGTGGTGCTGTGCAGGATGTGTGTAGGGAGACCAGCTGGGGTGTGTCTTATCCTGGAGCCTTTTGCAAATTGCTCACATCCTGGAAGTGTGGCCTTTGATTGCCTTTTACTATCTTAACACACACAACTGTAAATGTTGTTCAATGGTCATAAAATTATCCAGCTCTTTATAACCTCCACTCACGGTATTTATCTTTGATTCCCTGCGTCAGTGAATTCCACAGGTTGATTATTTGCCATTTACACTAATATCCAGGAGAGACAGGGTGTCTCTCCATAGTTAAATTTGAATGTAGCTCCCCATTATGAGCTCAGTTTTGACCACCTCAATTTTGCCAAACCTAAACCAATTTTCCTGAAACTTGGCAAGTGTGATCTTAGGCCAGGCAATTAGAACTTTTCTTCGGTGTTTTAGACAAATGGGACGAGGCTTAGGGAGGTATTAGAGTTTAAAAAACATGTCAATTGGACGATCTGTTTCACTTGGCAAGGACTGGTGCCTTTGGGTTGGGGAGGTGGTTGGAGAAATGTAGTTGTTTAAAAGTAGTTTCTGTGAACATTATGGGCTCCTTGTGGTGATGACTGGTGGACTAGCAGGCAGGGAACAACATGAGGGTCGTAAGCTGGAGAGGCCCACATGGGGTTTAGGGGTGTGGAGAAGCAAGTGAGAGAGAACCAGTTAGGGAAACAGAGCTGCATAGGAGTAAAGGAGGACACATCCACTAGTCTATTGACAGCTCCTTTAATCAGTCCACTACATGCTCTGATCATGTCATCTCTCTCATGAAAGAGAGGGAAGAATGCAGGTACTCACACCTGCTCAGGTCTAAGGGTCAGAGGAACCACATGGAAAGATAGGAGATCAGTGGTTAGTGGAGGAGCAGGATCCAAAGTTTTTCAATTTGCAACCACCTCATGAACTCCTGCACTCAGCAAATTTTAAAAACCTAACTAAATTCTGAGGCACAAAAGAAGTATAAGCAAACTATAATTAAGATGTATTACTCAATTATTATCAATTACTTAAATTAACTTTAGAGGGCGTAGCTTTCTCAAAAGCGGGGAAGTGATCTAACTGGCTGAGTAGACTGCTCACAGATTTATTGCAGCATTTAAATTGAAGCGCACCTCACTTTTAATTGCTACAGCAAGCTATTCCTGCCTTTTTAAAAGCTGCAGATAATCCCCATTTAAAAAACAAACAAACTTCTTCATCAAAAGACATTCCATTTAGGACATTTTTGAGCAAAATTCCCCCAAACTTATGAGCTTTCAAAAATGTTAGTGTTCTCATATGTTGAGTTACCGTAGTTGCATAGGTACCATATATGAAATATAGTGAAACTTACCTAAACAATTATCTCCTATTTTGAAGAGAGAAAAAAAACAGCTTTTCTCTGACTTAAACCGAGAATTTTATGCAGAAGTGGAGCAAAGCATTAAGATCAATACTTCATAATAAAGAAACTTTATTTGTCTATCAGTTTTGTTCCAGTGCATCAAAAGTGAGGGGGGATTAGAATAGAAAACGGATATGCTGGAAGAACAGTCCTCTTTAGCTACATTTTTGGCACTATATACATACGTTCATACATACGTATGTGGGTGTGTAGTGGAGTCACTTTAAATAAATGTGGTATCTGTGAAAGGAATAGACCCTTTTCTCCCCCCCATCCCCAAAGAAATTTGTTTTGTCAAAATCCCAATAGCCAGCTAACAAGTTTCCATTTTGTGTGTCCATTTCAACATTCTAGTTCCACCCCCAGGGGAAAAAAATCAAACAAAAATGACTTACTTTTGCCAAATTTCTCCTAACAAGAACATTTTTCACTCACAAGACTATGAGAAAAGCATTTCCTCACCTCCAGGTTTTAATGCTCCGTGTTTGTGTGTATGTGTGTGTCGCGGGGGCAGGTTCATTGTTGTTCTTTGTTTTGTAATAATCATTCTTTTTAATACATTTTTAATAAACAAGGTTCTTTTGAGGGAATGTTGAAATGATGCTGCAGACAGCAGACAGAATGCCTTGTCCTAAAACACTTTCTCTTGTCATGTAGATAGTTTTATCTGATAAAAGAAACCTTGCTTTTGGCATTGTGTATTTTATTCTTATATATAACACACACAAACACACACTACTTTCCTGTTCAATATAATGGGAAACCAAAAGTATTCAGATAAAAATCAGTAATGTGGGTATTTTAACACCCTTTCTTTTGACACACACACAAAAAAGTTTTATATGTAGATCTCCTTTGGTTAAGCATAATATTCTATTTGAAGTGGAACTTAGCTCTTAGTTAACAATGAAAGTGATAAGTTGTCTAAAGCCCTGTTTAGACAGACAGAGCTTATTTGGCATCCACATTAAGCTGTTTGACAAAATGTTTCGAATGTAATTAGTTCACATCAAAGGTACACCACCTTCAATGGTGGGTAACATTGATGAGAACTAAAGATAGTCAGATCAGCATGACCTGACTGAAGGCCTTACACTGGAATGTTTTAGTGTTATTACATTTTATTAAAAAAAAAAAAAAAAAGAAATAAATAAAAAAATCCACTCGTCTCTTCTGGCAGGGGAAATTTTTCTTATTTAATTTCATTAATATTTTTTAAAAGCTCTTCCAGTCGTTCCATATTACAAGCTCTTTGTCCTCCTTGTTCCTGTCATACTTCCAAGACAGTCAGACAGCTGAACAATGTCCCCAAAGAAATATCACTTTAAGTGTGATAGTAAAAGATTGAAATCTTGTGTTAAAGCATGTTTCTACTCTGGAAGATAACTCTGTAGACACGGCATAATGGTGCATTTCCATATCAGACTCATGGTGACTTCCAGATCATATTAGCTTAGTTTTCAAGCTAAACTAAGATTTTGCATGGTTCCTTGCCAACAAAAAGTCTCTGCTAGACCTGAAAACTCAGCCTGAGTTCTGAGTGTTCACCCAGCACCACCAATGGCAAAGATTCTGCACTTGAAACAAAAGGGGAAGGGGTTTTTTTCTCTCTAAAATTTCTTACGATTCTTACCACCAGTTCAGTGCCACTACTGTAAACAGGGCCCCACAGCCACACAGTGTACCTAATTCTGCTCAGAACTGAATCAGTGTCAGTAATTTTTACTGACCTTCAGTAAGGTTCAGAAAAGGGCAACTAAAATGATTAAGGCTTTGGAACGGGTCCCATATGAGGAGAGATTAAAGAGGCTAGGACTCTTCAGCTTGGAAAAGAGGAGACTAAGGGGGGATATGATAGAGGTATATAAAATCATGAGTGATGTGGAGAAAGTGGATAAGGAAAAGTTATTTACTTATTCCCATAATACAAGAACTAGGGGTCATTAAATGAAATTAATAGGCAGCAGGTTTAAAACAAATAAAAGGAAGTTCTTCTTCACGCAGCACACAGTCAACTTGTGGAACTCCTTACCTGAGGAGGTTGTGAAGGCTAGGACTATAACAGAGTTTAAAAGAGAACTGGATAAATTCATGGTGGTTAAGTCCATTAATGGCTATTAGCCAGGACGGGTAAGGAATGGTGTCCCTAGCCTCTGTCTGTCAGAGGGTGGAGATGGATGGCAGGAGAGAGATCATTTGATCATTGCCTGTTAGGTTCACTCCCTCTGGGGCACCTGGCATTGGCCACTGTCGGTAGACAGGATACTGGGCTAGATGGACCTTTGGTCTGACCCGGTACGGCCTTTCTTATGTTCTTAATGGTGGGAAATTATAAGAAAAATTCCTAGTGTATACATGTCCTTAATCAGCAGTTTCATTGATAACATGTGAAGCAGAAAAGAATCCCATAGTCTGGCTTCCCCCATAGCCTAGTGGGTGCTGTAGTGCTAACAGGAATAAAAAGAAGTAAACATTTTTAGGCCAGTATTTTCAAAAGTGACTCTTGATTTTGGATGCCAAACTTTTAGACATTTTAAAGAAGCCTGATGTGCAAAAAGAGGGTGTGCAGCACCCTCGGAAAGGACCCTTTAATCTGTCTCAGGTCAGGCACCCAGAATCACTAGTCACTTTTGAAAAATTTGGCCTTAGCCTTTGCCAGTAGAGTAAACTACTAAGACTTGAATACACACAGGAACCAATTCTGTTGGGAAAGAAAGTGCCATTTTTAAAGTTACTTTTCTGACTGTGTTGCTACTTTAACATCCCAGCCATTCATATACGAGTAAAGATTTACACAGGAGGACTGCAGAACACTAACTACAGTTCTGGGTAGGAAGTTTTATTTTAAAAAGTTTTTCTTTCCACCTTTAAAATATCATAATAGAGAACTAGCGGGGACCTGTAGTAATGAATGTGGCCCAGTGTTCTCTTGTATTTAGAACAGGGACCTGTGAGTGGGGACTCTCAGATTCTATTCCCAACTATTTCTTACTCACTGTATGACCAAAGGCAAATCATTTAATCTCTCTGTGCCTCAGTTTCCCCATGTGTACAATGAGGATAATAATAATACGTACCCCACAGGGTTTAATGAAAACTTGTAAAACACTATCGTTGTATTTTTCATTGCAAAGGAGCCAATGCTGTACTTAAGTCTTCTATGTGTTTTCAAATATATATCTATATCATAAAAGATATGAGCAAAAGAGGATACATGATGGTGGGGTGTACAGTGTACTATTAACGTTTCATTAGCATGATTTGGGGATGAATACATTACATGAGTAATGAAGCTATACGTGACAGTAAAGCTCTATTATAAATTTTTTAGAAAAGGTTCATAAAATGTATTGGGTGATAGTTTTCTTTGCCACTCTCCTGTAAAAGGAGGTTTTTGTATTGGCATGAATCCACTATATTGGTCATGAGCAGAGAGAATTTGTATAAGTAATGACATTTTAGAAACCTCCAAAAATAATGTAAAATAGCCTTTTCATGCAATAATTACAGGGTTTTAAGGTCTGATAGCTTGGGCTCTTCCAACAATATAAGCACATGCTCTTATTGGAAAGCTAAGAATCTCTCCCTTCCAGTGGTATAAAGCTTGTTTTTCTAGCTCTGCTGGGCTTACAGATATTGGACCTTAAACATGTCAGTCATCCATAGCTGACTATAGTCTGTCCTGAACTTCAGATGAGCCTTTTTAAAAGGAAATCACACCTTTGGGACGGGAAGGAGGCATTCCTTTGCTAGTTGCTTAAAGCTGTTCAGAGACTTGGTCCTGGTGGAGGTGTTACGTACGTCAGTGAGTGTGTGTTTATATATTGTATTGAAAAACTATAAGTAACAAATATAGATAATGTGTGGTGCTAAATTGAGGAGTAAGTCCATTTTAAGTGTTTTTCCAGAGCCTTCTTGTCCTGGCCCTCTTGGCCTTGAAAAATCTTTCCCCAATCTCCTCCTGTGTATTTTCTCTAGAAACAGTGACCACAAACAAGTGCATGTCGAATCCCATTCTTACCAAGTAGGTCGGACAAACCAGGGGAGGATTGATAGCTCTCTTCCCCCCTCCCCCTGCCCAACATCCTCCCTATGGGTGGTGGAAAATGATTCATTGCTGTGATAAAGAAAAGTAGGGATATATACGCTATAAATTCATAGTAATCTCTAGTTCTCAGCCTCCCATACATGGTTGTTGACTCATCGTTATGTTTACCAATGAGGTATTACACCCCAGAGTGCCAGTTTGATTTGAGTGCTAAATTGCACCTCTCAGCATTTGAAAGACTCCAGTAAGGCTTCAGAAAAGAATTTCCTTTTCACCATTTGGCAGCTGTAAGTACCAAATTGATCTGCCTGGGTTACAGCTCTTCTTAGGACAGTTGTTCTGTCTAGCTCAGTACTAATACTTCGCTTTATTACTCGCTCAGTATGAGTACTCGCTCAGTACTAATACTTGCACAGTGTTCCGGAACCATGGGTTACTTTAGTAAAAGGCCTCTGTGCGTGGCCATCTTTATCATCCTCTCATTCAGTTAGATGGACTCTAACCAGGAATAGAAAGTAGCCCAAGTTCCATTGTTTGTTAGTGGCAGGCACTGGCTGGCTCACCTAGTCAATTATAATCCAGGTCCTGACAGTATTAATCTGATCATACTTGAGGGAACGGGGCCATTCTTTTACCATTTTGTGAAATCCTTTCTGAAAGGTCATTTTTTCTGACTTGGGACCAGACCACTACCTCTGTGTTTTGGGTGCAGAGATGGTGAAAGTCTTATCTAGTGTTGAGAGTAGATCTCAAATTTTGCTGGGCTGGCAAATTCCATTCCATATTAACCCCACCAAATTGGATCTGGTTGGGAGAGGGAGAGAGGAAGCTTTGGGAGTCAACTGGAAGGAGTCATGAGCAGGTGCTTTATGAAGCATTTCCCGTCCCTTCAGCGCAAGCACGTACTCTCCTGTAGAAATTCCAGTAGCAGTTCATAGATTTTAAGACTACAAAAGACCATCAAGAATATCTAGTCTTGTACTCCTGCATTACACAGGCCATAAAAGTTAATGCTTATTTTATCAAGAGAGATGGGGGTGATGTGAATGTACAAAGGACTTTGGAGCCAGTGGATTGCAGTTCCTGCTCAGGATGTGGTGTGGAGGCCTGGAACCCTACAGATAAACTATATCCCCTTCAATTCCTTGGGAGCTGCAGAGTTGGAGAACAGTGTGCCCCTACCCTCCTGTGGTCTGGAAACCCCTCCTGCTGGCAAGGAACGAGAGTGGGTTCCAGAGGTTCAAATCTTTGGCTATTTTGTCTTAACTTTTTTTCGTTTATATATATTGGTGCAGAAGGGGCTGATTTAGCCTTAGATTACCAACAGACAGGAATAATGTATACAGGCCTTGCGTCCAAAGCATCTCTAAGAAAGCAGAATAAAAAATAGGAGTATTAGCACTCAACAAAGTCTGACACAATCAGCCAGTATCTTTTTTTCATCCGGGATGCTTATAAATTTTAACTCTTGTAACAGAGTAACAGTCTAGCAGGCCTAAATGCAACAACTATGCCAGGCTTTCTCTGCAAATAGCAATCTCCTAGGATGTGAAACATTGTTAATTTCTCTTAAATAATTCAATAGAATGTCAATATTCCACAACTCCCCGTACTTGGAGTGACAGGTCTGTTCAAATTAGTAGCCCTGAAGAATAAAGAATATTCAGGACATGCTTTTATCTCAGGAAAGACAGAACTCAGTGCAGATGCGGAAGTTTTTAAAATAGCAGTTTGAAGGACCCGACTTAAACCGGGATGACAAATGATTCAAGCTCAAATACTGTAGCATTTGGAAAGGGAACAGTATCTTCAGTTTGTACCTAATTAGTAAAGTCACCACAAATTCTCCATATGTGGAATATACTCTGTAAATTATATATTGTGTGTGTGTGTGTGAGAGAGAGAGAGAGAGATGGAACTTTGTGGAAATGCTTTTCCATATTTGAATACTAATTTAAAAAATTCTGTAAAAAAATCAAAGGATTTTTTTTTAAGGAGAGGTCACTTATTGCTTGAGATATTTTCCCTGTGAGAACTGAGAGATCTGTTAATTGGTCAAGGTAGTCCTGACACCATGTTCTAAACTGCCATGCAACTTAGTAACTAAACTATCATAAAGTTAAAGATGGGAAAGACTAAATTATTCAGTTCATCTTTGTACCAATTCAAGACTGGTTGCTATAGTATATTCTCATATGCATTATCCAGTCTGTTTTTAAATGTTTCAAATGATGGGATATTTATCAGTTCCCTTGGAGACTATTCTAGGATATTTTCCTGATACTTCAATTAAATATATCTTTGCTCAATTTAATTCTGTGACTGTGCTATCATGCCTCTTGCATCATCATAAGTAATTCCTCTGCATTCAGGTGTTTATACCCATCTGATATTTGCAGGGATGCTTTGATCAATTTGGAAACAGGAAGGAAAGGAGGATTGTCCTGTTTAAAGCTCAAAACTAAGGGTATGTCTACACTTCAGAGTTAGCTTGTACTCTTAATCAGGTTGCCCCTAGCCCCACCCTCTCATCCACACATAAAGTCCTTTCCCCCAAGATCAGTAGTGCTTTCAGCCTGGGCTAGCTGGCCCGGCTGGGGGTGTGGTTTGTATCCCAGGTGCTGTTTTCACTCCAGCTGGTAACTCTCCCACTTTGCAGTAAGGAAGCAGGCTAATTCACTCAAGTGCTGATAGTTCTCCAGTGCCTTTCCACAGTTCCCCTCATGTCCCTAGAAGGACAGATGAGTTCTCCCACAGTGCCCTGGGATAAAATCATAGAGTGTCTCAGCTTACTGCAAAAATAACAGGAGTACTTGTGGCACCTTAGAGACTAACAAATTTATTAGAGCATAAGCTTTCGTGGGCTACAACCCACTTCTTCGGATGCAGCTTACTGCAGCGGAAAGAACCCTAGGATATGCCCAGAGAAGTCCTAGAGTCACAAACAAGGTAGCGTAGCTCCAGTGAGAGCCCAGTAATGGGGGTGTGGCTGTTCACACCTGGGCTAGGCCAGCCAAGGTGCCAGGTAGCCCAGGCTAATTCTGCAGTGAAGACATACACTAAGAATTAGGAGGTCTGGATTCTCTTCCTGCAAGGTGAGTACATTGAGGGGCCACTTATGCCTGGATCATCTGAGGGAAGAGCTCTCTCTCTCTCTCTCTCTCTCTCTTGCATAGAAACTCCTGGACAGAGTAATAGTGATATTTTGGATCTGCTAATAGTATGGCATTATTTATTTCTTAACCAAATTTTAAAAGAATGGACTTTTTGACCCCTCCTTTGTCATTTAGATAAACCATGGCCCTGCTGTGTGATTGAATATGTACATGTTGACCCTGTGAAGGCCAATGCTGACGAAATTGACAAGTCCTCCTTATCACTAACAGTCCTAATTTGTTCATGTTCCCAGCTAGGTGTTATGCTAAACCACAATACAATTGGCCCTGAAAAGAGTCATTCCAGGCTCTCTCTCTCTCCCATCTTCCCTCCCAGCTTTGGTGAGGTGGGGGGAGGGGAGTCCCAGTAGGATATCTGTTTGAACAGCAATATTTTCTTGCTTTTTCTGAAATGGACTGTTCTTCTTTCCTAATGGAATTCAGAGTTGTTGATACACGGAATCTGCTAGAATCCCAGCAACTGTGAACGCTGTCTCGGCAATCAAATTTATTTACTGTTGTTTATCTGTAATCCAAGAACTTTGCCAGATTGTAATGGAGTTATAATCCTTCCTGAGAAGGAAAAACAAATAGAACATTGTCTGTTAGAGGTCTGTCCAAGATTTCTCTTGAATACTCATGACCAGGCATAAAAGCAGAGTGCCTAAATGCTGTTGACAAAACCAAATCTGTCTCTTTACCTATGAAAGAAGTTCCCTGTGATTTATTTGACCACTCTGAAGGGTTAATGAAGGCAGCTTTCTGAAGCTGCTAGAAACACCCTATATCTTATGAGTAATCAGCCAGTGGGTTTGTTCCAGTGTTATAATGTTTCTAACTTGCATTTCATTGGTTGAGTGGGTTGTCACTTGAGATCTTGCTATAGATTTTGGAGGTTGAGCTCAGTGAAGCCAGAAACGTTTTCATCTAGTGTTCAGCTCAATTAAAGTCCTATAATGAATCAAATTATTATATTTCTAATCCAACTCTGGACTCCTAATTACTACTGCTCTAAACACAGCATTCCCTATCCAAATGAGAATGGGGAATGTCTTGTCATTTGGGCAGACTGGTTTGGAAAACATGGCCCAGAACTAGTTGGATGCAACTAGTTGTCTTCATCGGGCTAGGATTTCACCCACCCTTTATAATTTGATGAGGAGACCAAGAAGTAGACTGGAACCACCAATTCATTTCAGTGAACAGCCTTTAGAAGGTGTTGACTTTGTGATTTTATGATTGCCACTAACAAACCTAGTTTGTGTAAAATAGCATTATGTTGTAGCAGGAATCCCATTCCATTCAAAGAGGATCTGTTTCTACCATGTGGCGCTGATGTTGCAATTTAGAGAGTGTGTGTGTGTGTGTGTGTGTATATGTGTATGTGGGGCTTCCATCCCACACTCTGTTCTTGCCACCCTCCCCCATTCAGATAGTAAAAATGTCTCTCTGCCTTGCATTACGAGTGGTAAATCATTTGTGTAAATATTGCTAAGTAAGTAAATATAGTAGAAAATGGATCATTCACTTCTTTTTGTTTAGTTATTGATACAGATTTAAAAGCAGCCCTCCCTAAGTAATTGTATTTAGGTCATTCAGCATGTTTTAATAATGACAGTACTAGGGTGGGTACGAAGGCAAGAGGCAAAGCCAAAGCCGTGCACCTAGAATTGCCCTAAGAGCAAGGTTATTACTGATAACAAAACAGTTTGTTCTGTCTCGCTGGGATTAGTTGAGAGGAGGGTAGTTTAAATGAAAAACCTTTTTTTAGAGGGGCGGGGTGGGACTGCATATTCTCATTGCCCATCCGTCTATAATTCTCAACCCACTGCGGGGGTAAAGACTCTTTCAGCACTGCTCCCCATTCATCATGCTGAACAGAATCTTTCTACTTTCGCTACTATGGGTTGGAACAAATATGCACAACTAGCATTGGAATGAGGGATTCCCAGCAATCTCATGGTATAAAGTACCCATTTTTCACCATGTTAGTTCCCAAGCTAATGGATTTTAATCTCTTTCTAAACCAGGGTGGTGTATTGCTTATTTTGCACTTATTTGGGAGAAAAACAGCAAATTTTAAGGCGGAAATAAACATTTTTTATGGTAGGTTAATGAGGGGGGGAAAAGACTATTTGACAACTTCTCTTTTAATCTTCAAAATAGTCCCAGCAGAGATGGATTAGTGGGGAGAGAGCAGAGGAGGCAATCAAAAGTGCATGATAAATGCAATTTATCATGTTTCCACAATTTATTGCCCAATTATCCTCTTCATTGTGAGTGTATGTTTGTGTATATTATATAATATGAATGGGTATATGATAGGTTTGTGTAGGAATTTTTATTGGGAAATGATACAAATCATTTGATTTTTCTACAGCATGCCCTACAAAGCTGTTGTGTGGTGTTGGGTTTTTGTGTGAGGGGGGTGTATTGTTTTAAATAAGTGTAAAAATCGAAATATTGCTAGATATAATTGACAGGGACAGAGCACGCAGCTTACGTGCCACTATTTCTTTAAGAAAGGAACCCGTAAAAAGTTTACAAATCCAATTCAGTTCTCGTAAATTCATATCTTTGAAATCTGATAAATATTTAAGCAGATGTTTATTATTTGTAAGGCATGAAATATTCCATAAAGAGAGGCCATCATTCCTGGATCACCATAAAGGGGGATGGCAATTCTTTCCAATTACACTTTATCATTATTAGCTTTGCTGCTGAAAGGGCTAAGTCCACAATCCTCCTCCCCTGCCACTCCAGCTTTGTGAGTTGAAGATCTTCTTTATAACCCAGGATACAAAGTTCAAGAGTTACAAATGAATTAGTGGGTCCAGTCCTAATCCTTTATTCATACAATTGCTTTTCCTTCCCATCTTTCTGGTCCAGTAATATACTTATGTGTAGTGGTGGAGCTGTAAAACAGAGCCCAAATGTTTTGGTTTTTTGGTTTTAAAAGATCCAGTTTTGTTTTTTTAAAAGGCTGTATTTATATGTGAAAAATCCCTCCGCCCCTCCTCCCTCCCCGGAGGGACATACCTATGCTGATCCAACCAGTGGTGTAGACAGGTCGGCAGAAGAATTCTTCTGTTGACCTAGCTATCACCTCTCGGGGAGGAGGATTATCTACATCGAGAGAATAACCCCTCCCATTGGAGTAGGTACTGCCTATAGCAGGGGAGTCAATTATTTGTCAAGGTCCAGACTCCAGAGAAAGTAATAAAACAAAAATCCCAATAATGACAATAATAAGTAAATAAAAAGACTTCGGGGCCTGTTCAGAAGCATCTGGCGGTCTGGATTTAGCTCGCAGTCCACCTATTGATTATCCCTGGTCTACAGTGAAGTGCTACAACTGCAGCTGTGCTGCTGTAGCGCTTTAAGTGTAGACATACTCTAAGTTTTAAGAACATTATTTTTAAGTATATCTTTCTCTTAACCCTTCCATGTGCCTGTTCCTAGCTCATCGTCTACATTTGTCTGGTAAGGATTTTGGATCCATTTTAAAAGGGCATCTTTTAAAAAAATTTATTCCAATCCAAGAGCAATGAAAATGCCTCTCTTCCTTGGGAAAGCAGAAGAGACAACGCATTATATTTTCCCATTCTTGGGGGAACGCGCTGCTGTTTGAACTGTGGCTTTCTTTGGGGCCCACCAGTGCCACCCATAGGTCAGCTGAAGTGGGTTGGTTGAGGGTGCCCCACAGCACCATTAGAAACACGAGACCAATGGTTTGTCCAGTCCAGCACCCTGCCACTGACAGTAGCCAATACCAGCTCAGCATGCCCAGCCGTAGGCAGTTCTAGAATATGCAGCCAAAAGAGAAAGGATGTCTAAGCCCCTGTTAGTTACTAGCTGGTTTAAGTCCTGAAGCATGAGTCTGCAACTTCAGTGCTCCTGTCCCCAGATTCCTGCTGTGCCTTATTAAAAGGGAAGAAAAAGCTGCATTTAAGCACCCTCCCACAAAAGAAGAATAATTTGTAATTTAAAAAAATACTCCTATCAAGCTCGTGCCCAGTGTTCACTTCTACTTCCCATCAAGAAACAAACAAACCCTGGGGATAGAACAAAGGACTCTAAGCTCTCTCTAGACTTAGTTTTTCACCTAAAATGGTGTTCATTTATTTATTTTAAATTCTTTCTAGTAGAAGAGGAGGGATGAAGCGAGGGGAGGGATATGAGTGGCATATCTCTGCCCTATTCTTCCCATTTCCCAATCTCTAGTCACCTTTGCCTGACAAGCTTTTTACTCAAGCCCACAAGCCTAGGCTCCGGCATCAATTTTTTACCTCTTAGGAAAAACAAAGTTGGCAGGGAGATAATGTTGGATTTAACATGATCTACAGGACTGGGGTCAAGGGTGATCGTGAGGGCCTTCAATCAGTAGACCTTCATTTTAGTGTGTCATCGGCACCAGATCAGGTTTACATTTACAACAAACTGAAGTGGCAGCTGAACAGCACACTTTTAACGGCAGACTGAAAACCGGTTGGCTGGGAGCTGCCAGGGAAAAATAAACACAATTCGAAGTACCTGGTAAATCAGTTGTCATTATTAACACACACGAAGAAAGGGAGAGAGCGGAGGCAACATTTTGCATCGGTATTAACGATGGTTAGATTTGGCCATTTGGAGAAGCTGCAAAGGTGCCCTTTTTTTTTTTTTTAATTGTTTTCAATTCAATAAAAAAAAGTTAATGGATGACCAGAAAGCCAATGTTGATGTTACACCGCATGGTTGTAAAATTCATGACTCAGAAGGGGGCTGGAAACTTGTCAGGGCCACTCCAGGGGCTCACTCCTGCAAAATGAGCTCCCTGGCGTGCTTTGGATTCTCCTCTACCCATGTGCCCATTGAAAGTTGATGGCACTTGGTACCCGTTGCATATGTTCGTATAAATGCACGCAGACCAGTGTGTAAACGCTGCAGTCCCATGTGGCACCCCCTTAACGGCCAACATGCTGGGGCTGGGAATTGTGGCAAGAAAGCTCCCTTTTCTTATCACCTACAAGAGGGTGGAAGGTTGAGTGTCACTGATGCTGTCTGGAGTGATCAGTAAGAACCCCATGGTGTGGAAGAGGAAGAGAATATAAGGAAACTGACCTCTCGTTCCCTTCCACCCTGGCAATTCTTGCCTGTCTTTTAAAAATTTGTAATAACAGCACTGCAGTGAAATGCTTGCTTGTTCTTACGTATGGCGGATGAACTGAAATCACTGTTTCTGTTTCTAGGTACAGGGATAGGATGGAACGGGCCACAGTGTGGGTGCCCCGTTGAGTTTTCAGACATGCACAAATACTGCGGTGCTGATCTGTGGCAATTTCACAGTTCTCTGTTTTTCATATTTTCTTTAAACAAATGCACATTTCCACTGACTAGATGTTAAAAAAAAACCCAAACACCCCAAAACCAAACAAACTTCATGGGATGGTTGTGGCCCTTTGATGCAAAATCAATGGGTTGAAGTGCGTTTTAGGGTTTGTGGAATTTGTTGTTTTTAGTGGTGGTGTGGAAATACGGTTAGGAAACAGGAGCAGTGATCACTGCCGCATGCTGGTCACACTTGAGTGAGTGGTGTACAAAGCTTCTGCTGTAAGCTTTGCTCAGAAAGGTAATAGCCCTCTCCAACGTGTAAATTCTTGTGTAATCTAATTCCTTTCTTTGTAATTACTTGGAGACTTGCCATTTTATATGACTAAGAAGTTGGCGAACTGATCCAACGTACAAGCCAGTGGAGAGGAGGGGAGGTAGAAAGGTATAGAGTAAAACAAAGGCGCTAATATCACCAGCTGACTGTGTGTGTTCAGATAGACTCTGGCTGGAAAGTACCAATATTTAATAAAAGAACAATAATGAAAGATGCTTTAAGACAGAAAGGATGGTTTTGTGCTTTGAAGTACAGGATGAAAAATCAAGATCTTGGCTACAAACTTCTTCTTTGACCGTAGGCAACTCACTTAACCCCTCTCTATCTGGAGATATACCTATCTCATAGAACTGGAAGGGACCCCAAAAGGTCATCAAATCCAGCCCCCTGCCTTCACTAGCAGGACCAAGTACTGATTTTGCTCCAGATCCCTAAGGGGCCCCCTCAAGGATTGAACTCATAACCCTGGGTTTAGCAGGCCAATGCTCAAACCACTGAGCTATCTTTCTGCTTCAGTTTCCCCATCTGTGCCCATAGAGATAATAAATTGCTATATGACAGCATAGGTGCTAACTTCTCCTGGCGCTGGTGGGTGCTCGACCCTCCCCTGCCCCACCACCATTCCAACCCCTTCCCCAAAGTCTCTGCCCCTATTGGACTCCTTCCCCAAATCCCTGCCCCGCACCGCCTCTTCCCCTCAGTGCGCCACATTCCCGCTCCTCCTCCGTTATCTCCGTTACCCTCCCACAGCTGTTTCGCGGCGGCAAGCACTGGGAGGAGAAGCGGGGACGCAGCGCGCTCAGGGGAGGAGCTGGGGCGGGGCGGGGAACTTGGCTGCCGGTGGGTGCTCCAGCCCCGGAACACCCACGGAGTCGGCGCCTATGTATGACGGGTATCTTGAAGCTGAATTAATTAAATGTTTGCACTTTGAGATCCTCAGTTAGAAGCACAAAGTATTGTCACAAAAATTCATATGGCATTAGTGGCAGTTTAAAAACAATTTTCCATTCAGAGCCAGCGCTGGTCAGATGTTAAACTACTCCAAAAGAAAAAGCAGTTTAACATTAGCTAGTAGAATCAGTAAGAAGGAGGTTAATGAATGATGATGTGCAAAAAGGGGAGAGAAAAAGTATTCTCCATCCATAGTATTTCTTTTGTGTGAACATCTCTAGTGAATTTTCATGCTACAAGAGTAGATCAGTGATGGCCAAAGTGCAGCCAGCCCTTTTTTTTACCCCTAATGCTGCCCTGGCACATTACCCTGCTCTGCTTTTGAAATGTTTATATGTGGTCCCTCTGCACAGCAGCTACTCTGCAGTACGGTAGCCAAACGCTCAATGACCTGCTTCCGTTCGCTCCCGTTGGTGCTCCTTGTTAATAGGGAGAGAGGGAGACAAGAGTTTGGCCAAGCACAAAGCAAAAATAATGGTCTAGGCTGTTATGCCAAAAGAGGAAAGTAGAATGAGAACTACAAGGGGGTGGTCAAGCAAATAGCTAGCGGATGACGAGTTGGTTGAGAATAGCAGCAGGTTCTGGGCAGCTTTGCCAAGAGCCTTTATTTATAACGATTGTGTGGCCCACATACCAAGAGTGTGGCTGTCTCCTTCTCCTAGGGTGGTGATTAGATGGAGCAGTGCAAGTATGCCCTTAGTTTTCTGAACCAGAAAAATGGTTTAAACCTGGAATAAGTGGACTTGGCTGTATAATAGGTGTGTCTGTTTTTATTAATGACGTGTTAATCATCAACTGTGTGCTTGGTACCAGACAAAACATAGATGACAGCAGGGGCCCCTGCCCCTAGGAGCTTGCAAATCACCCTGAGCAACTCAGAGGTCTTAGAACTTCTGGTCTCTTTTTTAGTATAATGGGTGGGTGGCAGCTGAGGCTGTGTAGACTGAGGAATGACAACAGAGACTGTTTCCTGGGCTTGTAAGCCCCCACTAATTAAATGTGAGTGTAGGGGAAAAGGAATAAAGTATTAGGATGAAACTGTGGTATTATCCTTCCTGTACATGGAATTAAATCTACCTATGTGGTTTGCAACACAATTTCCATGAAGTACAGTTCTGAGCAATACAATAGATTCTTCCCTCCCCCGATTGCCATCGGAAACATGATATATTTTCCATGAACTCCCACATAAATGGTTTTTTTTTGGTGACAGATTGCATGTTAAAGCACTGGAAGATGAAAGCATCAAATATTTGCCTTAGAAAAACACAGTGAAAGATTCTCTCATCCTCCCTACTCAAACTGAATCAGCTAGAATTCCATTAACAAAAATGACTCTCTGTAGTTAAACTTATTGGCACCCCGTGGGCATCATTAAGATGCTTTTTTTTTTTCAGGGGAAGGAGGGGCAGTGTGAAGCTAATGTAGGACAGTGGTGGCTTATGTTTGAATTCCTCTTAATATTGTGGAATGAGTATCCTCAGTAGAACACAAGCCACGTGCAGTTGGAATCCCCTTTCCAAGCCCAAAGCTAATAATACCAAGGGACTGAATTATGTAAGTGAGATATATTATTTAATGATATATGGAATACTGACTCACTGTAGGACTTTGGACAAGCGCCCTTTATTGTTCAGTGCCTCAGTTTATCATCTGTGAAATGGAAATAACATTCACCTACAATGGCGCAGACCCTCAAGAGAAGTAAATTGTTGTAGCCCCATTGACTTTAGTGAAGTTATGACTATTTACATCTGCTGAGGATCTCCCCCAGTATCTCCGAGAGGTGTTGAGGCTTTATTAATGTTTGCAAAGCACTTTAAAATTCTCAAATGTGTGTACACGTGTGTGTACACTCCAGATCTACAATTTGATCAGTAATTTGATATTAAGAGTGATTCAATGCCTAAAAGTTGTTCATCTCCCTGTTAACTTCTTGCTGCACGTACACAGGGCCTCAACCTGCAATCTGCTGAGCAATCTGCTGAATACTCCCCATTACATTTGACTTGAGTAAGAATTGAGAGCCTCCGCTCCTTGTAGGAGCCAAACTTTAAATACACACTTCCTCTCCTTTAGCTTTGGATGGTCAGCCTGCATATAATTGGCATGCTGATTATGCCATTCCAGCTTTACCACAAATGTAGATGACAATTATTGGTTATGCAGGGCGAATGTCCTTCTAATTCCACCCAATGCGCACACACACTTCTGAATTAGAGGGTCAGGAGTCTGATGAGCAACAATAAAAATGAAACTCAATTTACTGACGTAAGAAGAACCTTCCGCTGCTCCCTGCACGTTCTATACACTGCGTGCCTGATATTCCAACCCCAGTAATTGTGAGTCGGTAGCAGACACTCACACCCACATCTAAAATAAGTAGGAACCTGGTATTATATTTATATGGCAAAACTCTAATGAATGCACGTTCTGCTTATATATATGTTTAAAATAAAGTGTGTGTGTGTGTGTTTACTTCCTAAGCTGCGATAGTTATTCTATGCAGCACTCATATTACCTTCCTTAAACTATTATCTAAGCATACATTGGTAGGTTATGAATTACAAAAAACATCATGGAAAGTTATTACTGCATCTGCTCAGTATACATGTTTTCTGGTATTATTCCCCCCACCCACATACAGCCTGACTTTTCTCAAATTTTGTCTTTTTGGGGTGTGGAGGGGGTGAAAGTGCACCATAAAAATCTGGTAACTAGTTAATATTTTTTGCCACTTGTGTACTATATTTTTTTTTAATGGCAGATTCCATGTTGGAAAAAACAAAACCATTCCTGAGATAAATGTTTGATCATAGTAAATTTTAACTGCCAGTCTAATGACCCAGAGAAATGGTGGTGTAAAAGCAAGCACTGACACAACCTTAAATTGGGAATGTTAATGGAACAGTTATTGCTACCAACTTAACGTTCAGAAATGTTTTGTTTTTACGTGGTTAGAACAGGAGGCTGTGGGCCAAGGCACCTGGATTCAATTCCACGTATTAGGACTTATTTGCTTGGTTCCCACTCTGTCAACCTTTTTTGCAATATTTTGTATTTTCTTCCCTGAATATCTCCACTGCAATCATCGGGGTTGTTTCCAAAGCAAGACACTATTCAACATGAGTGAAGGAGGCAGAATCTGGACAAGTCTCAACCTTCCCACCTGTAAATGGGTTTAGTAATACTCAGCTCACTAGGTATGTGATAGTAAGGGTAATTAATAGTTTGAGAACCTTGCATTAAATATTAATACTTTGCCCTTCTAGATATCAAAGCCCCCATCACACATCTAAGTCTCTGTTAGAGTTGGGAATAGAACTTCAGTTCAAGTGCTGTATAGGTGTAAAGTATTATCATGGAAATGTGTTTACAAGCTCATCAGGAAAAAACACTTTTCTGCTAAGGATCTGAAACCACATTGTAAAAGAGGAGATGTATTTCTCTTTTACAGATGGTAAGGAAAGTGATTTCTCTGTTCACAGTCACAAGGAAAGTCAATGGTAGAGTGGGAGATTAGATTTCCTAGTCCCCCCTATTCTTTATGATAGTGGTGGTCAATCTGTGGCCCGCCAGACTATTTGTTTACATTTGCATGGCCGCCCGCAGCTCCCAGTGTCCGCGGTTTGCCGTTCCTGGCCAATGAGAGCTGCGGGAAGCCACAGGTTGCCCACCACTGCTTTATAATCTCTGGACCATGCTTTATTATGAGGGGGGGTTGGTTTGGCTAGTTTACTATTTATTTATTTTAAACTGAAATCTAGTAAATACTTCAGTGTCTTATTTTCATAGTTGTGCTCCATTGAAATCAAGGCTAAACATTCATTAGCGTAAGTGGAAACAGACTGCACTGTACTTGTTTAAGGCTGAGGGAAGTTATGTAACAGAACAGGCCTCTTTCCATGTAAGCACCCAATATTGAAATATTTATACATTGAGAAAATGCCTGTTGACTTCAGTGGGAGTCCTGTTGACTTCAGTGGGAGTTCTGTCTCTCTAAGAACGGCAGGAGAAGGCCCAATGAGAGTAGGGTTTGAATATAACATTTTGGACCATTTGGTTAATCAATTCTAGCAGTAGGAAATATCTGAGTTTCATAGGAAGGTGAAACATTCACCTCCCCGCTTTTGTGCACCTAGCCTTGTGTGAGGTTCAGTAGGCGACAGGTTGTTCTTTCATAGATTCTTATTCATAGATTCTAGGACTGGAAGGGACCTCGAGAGGTCATCGAGTCCAGTCCCCTGCCTGCATGGCAGGACCAAATACTGTCTAGACCATCCCTGACAGACATTTATCTAACCTACTCTTAAATATCTCCAGAGATGGAGATTCCACAACCTCCCTAGGCAATCTATTCCAGTGTTTAACCACCCTGACAGTTAGGAACTTTTTCCTAATGTCCAACCTAGACCTCCCTTGCTGCAGTTTAAGGTCATCAAGTCCAGCCCCCTACCTTCACTAGCAGGACCAAGTACTGATTTTGCCCCAGCTCCCTAAGTAGCCCCTTCAAGGATTGAACTCACAACCCTGGGTTTAGCAGGCCAATGCTCAAACCACTGAGCTATCCCTCCTCCTGTTTCTTGACCTCTGAAGGTGATCTTATGCCCTGAAGCAATGAGATTTGATTTGGGAGAAGAGCTGCATTTGACCATATCTGGTTACTAATTTCTCCTATAATTTAGCCTGAACAATGTTCCTGTGATTAGGATTGTCTGGTATTCCTGGAGGGTGAGGTGATGTGAAAATAAATAGCTAATGCCAGAGCTTATTGAGACCATCAGATTGGTAAACACTTTCTTGCCGTTTGCCGGCAACTGCAGCTCATGCTACAAGGGTAAAGAAACCAAAAGTGGAGTGGGAAAAGGGGTCAGCTCTAATCTTGAAAATAGCAGAATGCAAATGGCTGCCTAGGAATGCCTGTTCAGTTCCCCATGTGTCTGCATTAGCACCATCGTTAAGACACTCATGCATCCAGCTGGGCTGCCAGGACTGAGCCAGGGCGTCTCCTGCATGGCTCCTCCAGGCCCCCAAGAGCTTCCAGAATACGGGCACTAAGAAAGACTCCTGTTCCTTAGCTCTCAGTGCCTGCTCCTGGCTGGAGCCCAGCCAGCGTGGAAATGTCAGAGAAGAGAGAGGAAGAGGAAGCAGCCCCTGGCTGCCTCAGGGCATAGCCATCAGGGAGTGACAGAATGGGGGAACTGTCTGGAGTAGGAGGGGATGGGGAGAATGGGAGCCCCCCCCTTGAGCACTCTCCCCCTATTCTGTGCTCACATCCTGTTCCCACAGCCAGCCTCCCATTGAACTCTGAGTGGGGTTAGGGACTCACAGGCTGTTCTTCAGCTCCAGTCTGAGTCACATCCGGATTTGTTCTGTGCACTGCACAAGCTCATCTATCCCAATGGAACGTGTGACGGTAAGTGTGCCCTAGCCCTATATACCTTCGTAGTCTAATAGTTCATCAATAGCTGACTTACATGAAAATTGTACAGGGAGAGATGGGGCCTCAGCTAATTTGCTTTGATCTTACACACTTCGAGAACCACCTGTGTAGAACTGCACTGGGCAGGCTTAGATGATACGGTGGTTAAAACACTTGTGACCTGTTTACATTAACGCTCCTATCATGACTACCACTGATGGAATGACATTCAGTGCTTGCCCCAGTCCCTCTAACCAGCATGGTAAGACATCTAAGTCCTGGGCTACACCTAAAAATTAGGTTTCAGAGTAGCTGCCGTGTTAGTCTGTATCCGCAAAAAGAACAGTTGGTATGGCAACTTCCAACGTTTCATGTTCTCTGTATGTATATATATCTTCTTACTATATGTTCCATTCTATGCATCTGATGAAGTGGGCTGTACCCACAAAAGCTTATGCTCAAATAAATTTGTTAGTCTCTAAGTACTCTAAGCCACAAATACTCCTGTTCTTTTTCTAAAAATTAGATTGACCTGGCTGTGTCAAATTTGCTCAGAGTAAACTTTAACTGCCAGCATAATGACCCAGAGAAATGGTATTATAAAAGCAAGCACTGACACAACCTGAAATTTGGGAATGTTAATACCTCCACTTAATGTTCAGAAATGTTTTGTTTTTACATGATAATTATATTAGCTAGTGGTTAGAGCTGTGAAAAATAACATGTTCTGTTCAATGTAGTTAGGTTGACCTAACATTCACTGTAGATGCAGCTAGGTTGATGGGAGACCTAGCTAACACCTCTTGGAGAGGTACATTGACTGAAAAACCCTTTTCATCAGTGGGGGAGGTGTCTAAGCTGCAGCGCTGTAGTTGTAGTGCTGTAGCTGCTGAAGTGTAGGCATGCCCTGAGACGGCTATTATAAAGTATTGCAAGATTAAACATGGCCTGTATGCTAGGTGAACAGGTTGTAAATTAGTACCTAAATGGTCATTCAGAGTCAGATAATATTATTTTTGATTGTGTCTATGCCACTATAGTATATTTTAAACTAATAAGATCGATTCCCTGCTCTGAGGAAGTTACAGTTTAAAAAGTATGTTGTAGTCAATTGTCCACATTACTTGCTGTAGTTGCTCTCATTATCAATTTGTTGGACAGTCTCAGAGATAACTCTGAGGGATGTGCTTAATGATCTGGTGGACTACCTATGAAAAACCTTTGAGGTTTCCAAACCAGGAGGAAAGGTAGCCTTGGGGTTTGTATAAAGTATTCAGAATTTGAACACATGATTTATCCCGAACTTCACTTCACACTCTGGGTGTGTTGTTTATTAATTTTTGTTGGACCTCTTTGTAATAAAAGGCACTAGAGAAGTCCAAAGCACTGGACAGCAGCACTGGAATCGGTTTCTCCAACACATACCTGCAAATTCTGGAGTTCAATTTCCTGGGTTTCCCTCACAACAACGGGTGGTGTTGTAACCACATCCAGCAATGTTACCCTTAACTCAGGATTTGGCAGGTATGCAACGGCAGAGGAGCTTTTCCTTGGAGTTGTGTGTTTTAAAATGTACACATGTTAATCTGCACCCATATTCTATTGCTGTTTCTGTTAAGCCATTTTTTAAAAAGCATTCAGTTCACCTTTAAGAAACAAAGATCCTGTTTTCATGTAAATTCCCATGGTAACTAGGACAAAGAAACACATAAAACATAGGAGAGAGATATCAGCACAATTGTTTCTAAATGGAATGTTTTTCAGTTGGCACTATGGTTAGGATTGGTGACATGGTGGTGTGTGAAAGGGTTGCCTCCGCTGGTGCATCTGCCTTAGCCTGGGTAATCCACAGAGCTCTTTGTTTCCTCTGGGCTGAATGGCTGCAAAGTGCTCACTGAACCTGGAAACACCTCCTTTTGTGTCTTATGCACTCCTAATGTAGGCAGTTAAAGTTGGAGCAATTGCTCATAATGGTGGTGTGAATGCAGCCATTGTGAAGGGGAGGGGATTGTGCTGAAGTCATTGTTGGCACACAGATTCCATTGTTTTCCAGTATTAAGGGTGTGTAAAACCTCAGTAAGTGAATGCTTAAGTGTATCCCCTGCAAAGGTATTCCATTTCTGCAGTGACTGCTATAAAAATATAAAATCAGAAACCTGCTGGACTTCTTTTTTTTTTTTTTTTTATTTAAACCTTATTGGGAGTGTGTAGCAAAGTCCCATTCAACATGAGAGAGAAAAGTTTGGTGAAAATGCCCACTCAGGTGACAAATGTGGTGGTTCCGTATGCTGCCGGATCGTCGAACATATCTGTATTTTCTCCTGTGAATTGTGTCATTTTCACCCAGTTAATTTTGTTAATTCCCAGCCTGTTTTAAAACATAGAGCAGCCCAGAAGATGTGACTTGTGTCTTTCCCAGAGTGACAAAGAGGGCGGTGTGAAGTAACATCTTTTATTGGGCCAACTCCTGTTGGTGAAAGAGACAAGTTTTCGAGCTATATAGAGCTCTTCTTCAGGTCAGGGAAAGCCACTCAGAGTGTCACAGCTAATACAAGGTCAAACAGATAGTTTAGTACGAGTAGTGAGCATATATTCCCAGCGTGGTTTTCTTAAGAAAGCCTGGAGGGAATCTCTCTAATTTTTTTATTTTATTTTTATAGCTCTAATAGGTCTCTACCAGTCACTATCAGTTGGAAGCTAGAGGACACGAATTATATATATAGCTAATAGTATCTAAATAACGCCAATTGTATGTTCTTAGAGGGAGAATTTCAATTTTAATTTTTGGTGGCCAGAATTTCCCTTCTCCTTTTTTCTACTAAAAAATTACATATTCAGAGTGCATTTTGTTTGGATCTTAGTTGTTTTTAAACTTTCTCCCATAGCATTTGAAATCCAGACATTATAGGTGTTGGAATCTGAAAGAGGAAGTTGACTGTAAACAGAAGTGATAGCAGCCTTCAACTACCTGAAGGGGAGTTCCAAAGAGGATGGAGCTAGGCTGTTCTCAGTGGTGGCAGATGACAGAACAAGAAGCAATGGTCTCAAGTTGCAGTGGGGGAGGTCTAGGTTGGATGTTAGGAAACACTATTTCACTAGGAGGGTGGTGAAGCACTGGAATGGGTTACCTAGGGAGGTAGTGGAATCTCCATCCTTAGAGGTTTTTAAGGCCCTGGCTGACAAAGTCCTGGCTGGGATGATTTAGTTGGGGATTGGTCCTGCTTTGAGCAGGGGGTTGGACTAGATGACCTCCTGAGGTCTCTTCCAACCCTATGATTCTATGAAACTAGTGTCATTGACTTGCATTGCCCAAGCTGCAAAGCTTAAAAGAAAACAAAGAGCGGAGCTAGTGAAAAGTAGAAGAATCTTTCACTTTTCTGGTCTAAAGTGGTCATAGTACAAATAGACGTAGTCCCAGGCCCAGTCTGCACTATAAGTTTTGGCTGGCATACCTATGTTGGTTGGGTTGAGAAGAGATGTGATCCCTGAGAGAGAGAGCCCTGATCTACACTACAAATTTATGTCGGCATAACTACATTGCTCCGGGGTGTGGAATATCCACAATCCTGAGCAACACAGCTATACCAGCTGAACGCTGGGTGTAGACAGTGCTATGTTGACGGGAGGGCTTCTCCTAACAGCCTAGCTACCACCTCTCAGGGAGGTGGAGTACCTACACTGACAGGAGAAGCTCTTCACTAAGCACTACAATGATGCAGCTACGCCACTGCAGTGCTCTAAGTGTAGACAAGCCCACAGCTGTGCTCACAGAAATCTCTAGTGTAGACCTGGCCACAGGTAGAGAAATTTTTGTTTGCAATTGAAGTCCCTGATCCTTCCATCTGGTTCTGTGGCAAGGAGGCCCATATACAAGGGCACAGGGCTCTGAAACAAGGGCATTGTTGAATGAAGGTCTAAGATTTTTTTTAAGCTGTCAATCTCTTGAAATCCACACTTCTTTTTTTTTTTTAAGGGTGAGTTTTATTGTGACCAAAATAGAGGTAATAGAAGGTGAAGGCCTTATTGCTACATCAAAAGATTGTCATTGTTCCTAAGGCCTGGTCTACACTGGGAGGGGATCGATCTAAGATATGCAACTTCAGCTACGAGAATAGCGTAGCTGAAGTCGACGTATCTTAGATCGAATTAAAATTACTTACTTCATGTCCTCGCGGCGCGGGATCGATGGCCGCAGCTCCCCAGTCGACTTTGCTTCTGCCTCTCGCACTGCTGGAGTTCAGCAGTCGACGGGAGAGCGATCGGGGATCGATTTATTGCATCTACACTACACGCGATAAATCGATCCCCGATAGATCGATCGATACCCGCCGATCCGGCGGGTAGTGTAGATGTACCCTAAGTGGCAAACCTACATTAGGCATTATCGTCCCTCCATCTAGTATTATGTATTCTCTTTATCCAGTGGTTCTGTTTTTTAAATTTATTTATTTACCAGGGCGCTTTAATTGTTTTAAATTCAGTCTGCCAGTGAAGATAATAGGAAGTGAAACTATTCTTTTTTTTGTTTTGTTTTTTGTTTTTTTTTTTGTTTTGATAGCCTAGAGTTTTTGAACACACATTTTTATGAAGTACGAAGAGTAACTCTTAACTTACTTTTTTGGCCACTGTTGAAAAGCAATGGGTGAAATTCTGCCCCCACGGAAATCAGTGGCAAAACTCGTATTGACTTCAGTGGTACCAAGGTTGCACCCCATGTATAAACAAACCAAAAAAATGGTCATAAGTATTACTAGGACTGTCATGTAAACCAGGGCCTGGTCTACGTTACAAAGTTAGGTCGATGTAAGTCGCCTTGCATCAACCTATTTGTGCATGTGTCCAGACTCAAATTTGTCTCTGATCAATTACAGTGACACAGTAAAACCAGCTCCCTGAACAGCATGGAACCCTGGTTTTACTTGCTGAGGTTGACTCAGTGTGAGTGTAGATGCTGCGTGACCTGTGTCGACCCTAACGTCTCTCCAGCAGCTGTCGCACAATGCCCTATTCCCTGCAACAGTAACCACTCTGGTCACAATTTTAAACTCCACTGCCTGGGGGTTACAGAGACCTGAAGCCACCCCCCTTTAAAACTCCCAAGTGTGTTTTTGAAATGCCTTTTCATCCATTACCCACTTTGGGGAGCACACCTAGCAGCTCACCTTTATTCTGTGCTACTGCCAAACTGACCATGGCAGCGCTCCACACTAGGTGTGCTCCTGACTGGAGTAGACAGGAGGTATTGGACCTCTTGGGCCTGTGTGGAGAAGATGCTGTGCAAGCACAGCTGTGGACCAGCCATAGAACTGTGGATGTCTACAAGCACATTGTACAGTGGATGCAGGCAATGGGGTCTGACAGGGATCAACAGTGGTGCCGCGTGAAAGCAAGGGAACTTTGCCAGGGATACCACATGGCCAAGGGGGCCAACAGTAGATGGTCCTGAAATGTTTGTTCATGTGAGTAGTACCAAAGGATCTAATGACTACTTTCAGGAGTGAGAATTGCAGCACTAGGCTTTAAGTAACTCAGACAATGAAGTTAGTGCCTTAAAAGTACTCTTGTGTCTACATGATTCAGCGCACACAGTAAGCGTATCATTCATTTATGCAGACCTGTGCAGATGTTGGGCATAATAGGACACGTTGGTGTGTTTTTCCCCAGTGAATAGAATTAATCCTTCATAAGCATGTGAAATTGACACAGTAGTCCATCTCCTGAGCCATGCTGAGCGATCATGTTAAAACAGGTTTACTGACTTAAAAAAAATGGATTGCGTAAATGCTTATTTGGGGACTTCCTCAAAACCAGTAATTATTTATTCGGGGATGGAAAGAGTTCCTTCTGAGCCAATAAAGATCAACAAGTAAATGCTCATTGTGACCATTTTTGAAGCATGCATTGGTATGTGCGTCTCATTCATTTTTATTTTATTTTTTAAGAAAAAAATGTTGAGCTTTGCTGTTCCCCTCGCTTCGCTAATACAAATTGGTCCTGGCATGCAGTCTAGCCTAACTGCTCCAGTCTAGCCTTCTGTGGGAAGGCCACCAGCTGATTTCTGCCTCTGCTCAAGTCCACAAACAGCTCAGAGACTTTTTTTTCTTTGCTGGTAAAACACCTGGTGCAGTTTATTTACAACATTAGTTTTCAACACCGTTATACACTGTAACCTCCCCCCTACGGTCCTAGGGAGCCCTCAGCCCGTGAGGCAAACAGGGAGGAGCCATCTCTCTCTCACTCTTTCTGCTTTTCCCCCATCCCACTTCCTTCCTGTGCCTTTTGTATCATCTGCCGAATGGCCTAATTAACCTCTTAGTTCCTCTCAGCCCATCAGTTTGGCACAGCTCTTCTTAATGAGGTCTTCTATGGAGTAATTAATGAGAGCTGCAGTGACCAGAGTGCTGGCTCAGCTGCTGTTGCCCAGGATCCTGTCACACTACTCTTAAGAAGAGGCCTCCCAATATAGCAAAACGTGTGGCTCTGAAATGTGGAGAATGGTGCAGAACAATGTGGGACACGGTGGGGCTACCAAACTCTGTAACTTGCTAGAGTTGCTGTCTTTGTGACTTTGACCCACCGATGGGACACATTGTCTGTTATGATGTTACGAAGCTGTAACTACTGTGGCTTGCCACACAGACAAACGATAGCATTTTGGCACAACCTCCTCCAGCTGTGGGGTGTAACATCATAGTGCTTCAAAGAAAGTCATCATATAAAACCAGAATGAAATTGTGCAGTAACTGTGAGCATCCTGCAAGCTGTGCATGCAGAACATGGTTTCGCCCATGAAATTCAGAACAATTCTAGAAAATTTGGGGATGGATGGCAACTCTTCCTTAAGCCCAAAGCTAAATTAGAAAATAAGGCCTCTGTAATGGCTTTGAAAGACAGCCTGCAGAGCGGACGGAATATGGAGGGAATACACTGCAGCTAGAGCTCCTGAGAGCAATCTGGTTGCCTCAATACGTAAAGCAGAGTGCCCTCTAGTACACCCTTTGAAAGGATGCAATGTGTAATTGATTGAGAAGGTCTGTGAAAACCCCCACCCCTTTGCATAGGTGTGCAATGCGTGCCATTGTGCCCCCTTCCTCTGTCATCTTGCACACTCGTGTAGGATCAGCTGCAAACGGTGCCTAATTCTTGCAGAAGAAAAAACAGAAGTGAGGATTAATTAGTTTCTATTCCTACAGCACGGTGCTATCTGTCTAGATAATTAGTTATTATCTGTAATCGGGGAACCATAACCTTTTCCCTCCCTTTTTCCCGGTACCCACTGTTCAAAGCTGAATATCTTTTCCTTTTGATTGTTTTCAAAATTCCGCAAGCACCCAAATTTTTGGAGTGATTTTTTTGTATTGGAATTGGGTTGTATGCCAAATTGAAATTAATAAATAATGTCACTTATTCAGGCACAAACTACTGCCTTGCGGCAAAGGCCTTGTCTCCCCTACAAAAATAACCATATTTAACATGGTTGTATATAATAGGCAGCAGGTTTAAAACAAAAAAAGGAAGTATTTTTTCACACAACACACAGTCAACCTGTGGAACTCCTTGCCAGAGGATGTTGTGAAGGCCAAGACTATAACAGGGTTCAAAAAAGAACTAGATAAATTCATGGAGGATAGGTCCATCAATAGCTATTAGTCAGGATGGGCAGGGATGGTGTCCCTAGCCTCTTGTTTGCCAGAAGCTGGGAATGGGCGACAGGAGATGGATCACTTGATGATGTTCTGTTCATTCCCTCTGGGGCACCTGGCAGTGGCCACTGTCGGAAGACAGGATACTGGGCTAGATGGACCTTTAGTCTGACCCAGTATGGTTGTTCTTATGTTCTTTATAAACCTGGTTATACCAGCTTATTTCCAAGAGGAAGGTTGGTGTGGTGGTTAGGAAAGCTGTTTGGGCTGTGGAAAACCCAGGTTCAGTTCTCTGTTCTCCTGCAGACTGTGAGCAAGTCATAGTCTCTCTGTGCCTCAGTTCCTGTTCTGTGCCACGGGGATGATAACACTTCCCTTTCTCCAATGGGTGTTGAGAGGATAAATGCATTAAAGATTATGAGATGCTCAGATCACAAATATGATGGAGTACCTATACTTTTCCAGGAGGAACCCTGGCGTACCTTATCTAGCTGGTTTGAAACTTGGTATATAAAAATGGTTAAAGCCTGTATTTATCTTTAGAATACCATGTATGCACCATGGTCAGCGACACCCATATTTAAACTCTTGTTTGGAGGCGGGATCTAAAGCTAGAGTGCCTCCGCATTTAGTACATCTACATGCAGGCTCAGCACAGGGGTCACAGACTGAGAAGGCTGTGGGTTGAATCTGCTGATGGCCTCTTCATCTCAGGGAGGGCACTGTGGGAAAAACTGGCATTGTTGTTGTCGTCCCATGGAAGACGGTTTTATTCACGGCAGCTGCTAAGCTGGCATCCTCTGACTTCTCTTTAATAAATAATACCGTCTTTCCCTGGAGAGCATCCGTTTCTCAGGAAAGCTAAGAACATATACATTTTAATTTTGTTTAAAATATTTTTAATATTAAATTAATACCCCTGGGCTGAAACACTGCACTGTTACATTTCAGCCCAGAGTAAATGTTAGTGACCAGATTGTAAGCACATGAGCAATGAGACTGTAGCAGGAAGGCTGAACTGACCTTAACCCACATTTATAAAAAAGCCACTGATAGTTGCGGTTATACATGCACTGGCTTATACGTATATAAAATATATAATACACTATGTATATTTGAAACCAGAACTGCGGAAAACGGAGTTATTTCTTCTTAGAAAACTTTAACACTTTTTTTTTTTTGATGATGATGGCATATTAGTTTGTTTTTCCACCATTCACACCCCAGATTTTCACTTTGAACCCGAAAAAGCAAATTGCAGCTGAAGGCACCGATGTTTGCCTGGTTTGGGGTTAAACTAAAGATGGGACCAAGCTGCAAAATTGGGATCAGGTTCCAACTTTTAACATTTGTCAAAATCTGCAGGTCTTTAAATTCAGTGGTTTGGTTTGGCCCATCTCTAGTTAACACCATGAGAAACTCTGTGGTTTCTACCTGTAACCGTAATTTGGCCCAGATTTGTTCAAAACTTGGCAGCAGTACATTCAAAATTTGGGCCACATTGGTAGAAAAGCTCATGGAATAATGGAAGCCGACACATGTTTTTCTTCCCTTGGTTTGGGGTTTCATTCAAGAAGTTTTTTGTAGATCTCTCTTTTTAACCCACATCTAGTGCATTAGGACATTAAAACCTCATAGTTTTGTCGCAGACTCTTTGTCCTGGAAATCTCACAAGATTTCCAGTACTTCCTGGTTTCATCTGGATTAGATATACCATGGCATGACCTTTTCATATGGTATTTGTGGTCCCATTTGAAACAAGAAAGGTGAAGAGGTTTGTGAAAACATGGAATAACTAAACTTTTTCAATCACCAAAATGACAAGAATAATTTACGCTTTTCTAAACATTATACTAATTAATCCTCATAGTCACCTTATATAATAAGTCTTGTTATCTCCATCTGAGAAAGCTAAACCACCCAGAGAAGATTGCGTCAGTAGAAGAATCAGGATTATAGCTCAGGAGTTCCTGGTTTTTAAACTGCTCGGTCCACTAGATCATCTTGACCTCTCCAGAAGTATTTTGGTTCATATTGAGTTTGGGGTAAATAGTTGGGTGAATTCTGAATTGTTCCAAACTGGTTTGGCCACTACTAGTGGTTAACAAACTGGTCATGGAAACACTGCTTTCTTGTAAAACAAGATCATTAAATAAAAAGGGAAAATCTCTCCAGAAAGGAAATGTAAACCTAGCGGAAAACTAAGAAGGAAGTTAAACTTTCCTGTTGATTGCTATCCTGGTCATTAACTATTGGATAAAGACCAATACATTTATGGCAATATGTAGGGTAACTTTTACCTTTGATAACGTAACAGGGTTATTGATTTTTTTTATGGTCTGTACTGAAAATTACAGATATTTTCTACCATTTAAACATCAACTGACATCAGTTCCTCCAACTGGTCATTAAGTGCTCCCCATTCTCCATCCTGTCAGCCTTTCTTCCTTAAATAATACTTCACAATGTCCTATATACATCACTTCACCCATGAAGTTGGCGTTTTCTTCTCATTCATTAGCTGTTCAACAATATTCAGCAATGATATTTTTTATATACTGATGTTCCATTGAGTGGTTTGACTTGCATGCCATTCTCTATTGATGATCATAGATACGATTCAGGGATTGGACCTTACAGCTATTTATGAAAATAGAAGGAGAAACGATAAAAGGATAAAAGTGGAAACCATTTCATTTCACTCCCTCCAAACATCAACTTTCACAACCCAGCATAGTGCTCCTGCTAGATCAACCTTTAAGCCCCTCATTTAGCCAGCTAATATACTTTTGTAATTCTGCAAACTATTATTAACAATAATACGGAAAACCAGCAGGATTATAATTTGTCATGGAAATTCATGTCAGTTGTTTGGCTTTATAATGACATGTTTATCTGCACCTGTAATGGTCTCGTCTCCCAAGTCTGCACTTTTGGTTTATGTGTTTGCCACAGAACCTTTGTTTTGCTTCCAAATTGTAGTAATACAACAACATTGTATCGTCTGCTTAATTTGTATTCTTTATACATTGTGCCCCTCCCTTCCCTCCTCCCCCCACCCCCGGTCCCCAAGAAACATTTTGCTTATGTCTGTTTGTGTTCAGCATGAAATGTGCAATAATGGTTGTGTACACAGAGCATATTACTATGTAGCTTCAGTACCGTTAGGTCCTGACTGACACCAGTCTGTAGGTTAAGAACACTTCAATTGGTCTAATTTGCAACCTGATCAGAAACACTGACCTGGTTAGTCTTTAACAATGAATGTGTCTAATGATAACTTGTAGACACCCTTAGTGAAGGCAATGATGTGTACGCAAGAAGTCATCTCCAGCTACATAGCATTAGCAGGTCTCCAGCAGACCTATCTATAATATTGCATTGTCCTGCATTTTTCTGCAGCATGGTGTTTTCACTTCTAATGATAACTATCCATCAATCCACAGTGATTGAAATGAAGATAAATTGAATTGATATAAATGTGAGTTAAATGACTCATTGATATAATTAGACTGTCAGGATTTCTTAAGTGTATCTTAACACATTTGCTAATGTTAATTATAAGGGCTTTTGTTTGAGAGACTTCAGCTAATTTTGTTCTCCACAATAAGCAAATACAGTCATTTGTTAAACCGGGGTTTGGCTGTTGCCTTTCTAGAAATAGATTTGTAGAGAAGGGAAGGAAAATTTACTGAATTTTCTTTTAGTTGTCAAAAGCCTGAAATTGATACTAACTTACAAGAATCTTAACTGTTAATAGTTTATGTTTATAATTCATCTAATGCCATAGCATCTAACATGAAACCCAAATGTATATGATAATAAAACAGGATAGTTTATTGAAAATGGAAGAGTGTTGAATAATGAAACAATACCAACTGCAGTTAAAACAGTATTGACATCAAATGTGCTAGAAGATGGGGTGTTAAAAGCTGGGGAGATGAGCTGTCCTTCATTATAAGGAGACAAAAACCCAATTCAAATATTTTGTGAAATGTAGGCAGACTGCACAGCCACATCACTTTTTTGCTGAAAAAGCCTGTTTTTATCTTATGTCAGAAATGATCACAGAAATCAGTATAATTGGGAAATTCATTTAAAATAGTTTCTAATTGGCATCAGAGAGTGAAAGTTCAGTACAAAGGTGAGATCTGAGCTTTCTAATTAGATTGAATGCAGTGTGATTTAAAGAATAGTCTTGATAATTACAGACTATAATGCAAAATTATATTCTAATGAAAAGTGCTCATTTTTACAATAGAAAGCCTCATAATTCTAGCTGAATCTTTCATTTTACTTTTATTAAATAGGAAGTATATTATACTTTTTTTTTTAACCTCACACAGTTTTACCAAAACCTGGGATTATCATCAGTTTCAGATTTTTTGAATGTGTTTATAAATTGAGTGGAAACCCTCTTTCCAGACGGTCTGAATTTTCTGACTCGAGTATAATTTTCACTTGCATAGAATTATATTGTGGACTCAAGTTTTAATTTCCCCCCCTTGTTACCTCCCCACCCAGATGTTTGATGCAGCTGAAATTGAAGGCTGAAGTAGAAGGGGCCACTTAACCAGTGAAGGGTTTTTCTTTGTAAATAATAGATCAAGAGCACCGGAGCTGTATCTAATGGAGCCGTATGCGGCCTCCGTTTCAAGGACAGCGCGTGGTTTAAGAAACCATAACCACAGTTCATCCCATCAGTAACCTGTGGTCAATTTTTTTGCTGCTGTCAGTCAGTCAGAGGTTTAATTCATTGGACATGTTTTTTGTAAACCCCAATATCATCAACACTTGAATAGCTGAAATGATCTCAAGGATACCCGATGCTTGTTGACAAGAAAAAAAATATTTAAAACAAATATGTTTTAAAAAAATTCTCTTCAAGAATAAAAGATTCCTGGGAGAGCAACGAACTTTACTTGTTGTTTTTTTTTAAGGAAAGTAAACCTACTACTGAGGAAGCTGTCCAGATTTCTTCAGCTTAATATTCCAGCAAAATAAGCTTAATAAGCAAAAGCAAAAGTATTGGTTTGTTCATTTAATGTAGACTTGAACTCGTAGTTCTGCCAGGCAATAGAGTTTTTAGAAGAAAGCTTTTAGCGTGCAAATTGTTACAGGTGATTGATACAGGCAATAAAATCTTTTGCATGAAAAGGATCTTTTTCTTGAGTAAAAGTTGTATAATTTTGGCATCAGAGGGTGGAATATAATAAAAATCAAATTAAGAAATAATGAAACGTTTCTATTTGTATTATGTTTATGGTTTGAAATATGCATTAAAAAACTCCAGACTGTTTGCAAAATCTGGTTCTCCGGCCACAGTCCGGCAAATTATTTGAAAGCAAACAAGCGCTGATCACTGCAATCTTTTCTCAGGCAAAACGTCTATTGTGTAGTTCAAGTGGTTTTGGCTGAGTAAGAATGGCAGGATTGGGCCCCTAGTTGTGAAAGGCTAGACTCTTAAAAATTTCTAACATAAGCTGGAAGAGAGAACAAATTGATCAATTCTATTTTCCTTTCTGTGATGAGAGCAATATGTACAGTTAAAGGAGCTGGTTCTGAGACGGCATTGATATTTTCTTCTAGAATCTATTTCTTCTTTCCTGTTCCACTCACTTCTGTACTTTATTTAAAAAAGAATCAAGCCCTGTAAAGTTAGAAAAAGCAGGGTTTTTTTATTATTATTTTCCAGGCTATGTTTACAATGAAATATCCACATATCTATAGTCAGATTTCAACATAATTATCTAGTGAATGCTTGTTGTTTACTTGGGAAGTTCAGTGTATTTTATGCATTGTACCATTAAAAAAAGCTAAATAAACTTAACTTGTTCAGATGTCTTGATTTTTGAGTTAATCCCCATTCCTTATTATTTTGAGGAACCATATAACGTTACATGTTTATGATGTTATTTTTGGTTTACAACCAAGTTCTGCTAATTTCAAGTCGCGATCATCTGCACTGAATTATAGGACACAAAATTTAAACATGAATCTGCTTGATTATAGTTGTTCGTGGTGTGGATTGTTGGAAATGGTATGATGCTCAAATGTACTTTTGAAAAAGCAGGTATGATAATGGCAACAAGTCTTAATATATTTTGCTGTTGTTCTTGAGCGACGTGAAATAATTTTACAACTTTTCAAAGGTCAGCCATGCTCATTTTATTCCCAACCGTCTCTTA